>NC_049202.1:15184731-15472231 GCF_013347855.1 Anguilla anguilla | reverse complement strand
TTCTAGGTTGGTTATCATAGAAAAAATCATTTTTGTTCTTTTTTTCAATGATAGACAATATTGCATATTATATTGTACTAAGAATGATTTACTATTTAATAACTAGATCTATTCTACAAGCTAAATGAACAAATTTGTTTGGCCAGATGATAAATATTCAATTTTATGATAAAGCCTTAAAACTCCCTTTGGATAGATGTTTATTCGATTTAGCTGACTGACAGCATCATTCCAGCAGAAATATCTGTAGCTTCCGCTCCTGGTGTTCGGGCCCTTTCTGCGCAGTCCCCGCCCCCACCGAAGACCCCGCCTACCCAGCACTCTCGCAGAGGGTCTCTGGGAACGCCCAGGTGTGCGTTAGCCTCCCGTTGGGTGTGCGTGGGACAGCCAGGGGACCGCGGCGTCGCTAGCCATCCATAGCACGCCGCGGCGCGCACGAGGCCCGCCCAGGTGCGATAGCGCTCTCCCGCGCCCGCCATATGGGCTCGTGGGGCGTTCGGGATCGCTCAGGTGCGCCTGCGTTCTCCTCCGCCGTCCATATGGCCGCGTGGGGGGGGGGGGCATTCCAGCTCGCCCAGGTGCGCCGCTCGCTCGCCCTTTATTCTCCTGGCGCGCGGGAGAGCCTTCTGGTCACAGGACATGGCGGGGCCTCTGAGATTTCAGAACCGCCGTAGCCTGTCTGTGGCTGTGCGTGTCTGTTTGTGTGGGTCTGTATGTACAGTACTGTATGTGGGACTGTATGTGCTCTGATGAACTTCAGCTGATATTCATAATAAAGTAGGTGAACATAACACAGTGTGTTATGACAGAATGGTCTGATAAACAGTATGGAACTTACTGGAATATCTTTAATGACATCTTTGATTTGGATGAGTCTGGGTATTCCATGCAAGATCAAGTATACAGCTAAAATCTTGGATGAAAGAAAGAGCATTTATGCCAGGGTTGCACTTATCCATAAAAGGGCTGGTGTGGGTGCAGGTTTATGTGTCTTAGTGCAAAGCTACAGCAAAAACCCGCACCCACAATGGCCTTTTTTGTATATGATTGGTCATCCCTGATCTTCAGTATTTTAATGACGAACCAATGGACTAAAGGTTCAAGAAGAGCAGAGCTTCCAATGTAATCAAATGACTAGAAAACTCACACACACAAGCACACACACATTTAGCGCTTACAAATTGTGTTACTTTTTGACAAATCGTGTCACGCCGCGTAGCCCCGTAAACTTGCTCTCTGCGGTCTGACTTTCGCTTCCCAGACTACGCCCCTCGCATTCTCGCCTAACCCCCTGCCCCTTCCCTTTCCTCCTCGTCCAGACAAAGCAACTCAACACCGGGTTAGGGGGCACCAGCGACTCCGGGCTTCCTCTGGGCACCCTCCCGGGCCCTCTCCTAATCAGGGGGGCGCATCGGCGGAGCGCTCGCTCCCGGCCTCCCGTTCCGAGGGGTCAGCGCAGCCCCCCCCCCGAGGTGCGGGTCAGCGATACCCCCGGCCCTCGGCCGAGGGCAGGAACACCATCCTCGGGAGGGAGACGCAAAGGTCTCCCCATTGTTCCCGGCTCCTCTTCCTGGGGAAACATGCCAGGTCTTGTCGGCTGTCTCCAGACGTGTAAATTGACAGGGGATTAGAGGAAGGGGCGAGGCGGGAAGAGAAGGTGGAGCGTGCTCTTAATCCGCACTATCAAATGTCCTTCAGGGACAGCTTTATAGCAGGCTCCCAGTCACCCGGCCTACATATGCATATGTATTACATATCCACTTTAGATGTTGCTAATGCTATACTGTCCTGTGTTCAACAAATTAAATAATAAGATAAATATACACTTAGCATACAAAAAAAATGTATTTGTATATACATGTAAATTACGTACAGGATTACACATAATATTCACAATGTTGATATACATTTTATATAAGTTAAATACGGATTTACATTCAACTGGAACATTCCAGTCAATTCTAAAATGAGCTGTTCTGTGTATGATTTCATATTGTGTATGTGCCGGTGTGAAAGAGCGAGAGAGTAGTTCTGTGTGTTGGGGGTTTAGGAGACCCAGATGCTGATATCGATGCTGTTTCTTTAGATTTAAAGAGAGGCAGCTCCCTTGGGTAACCCTAAGGGTAGAAATATCTCTCTCTTTTTTTGCTTTTTGCCAACTCTTCAACTCTACACTTCAATTTAGCCAATTCTGACTGATGCGCTGCTTGAGAGTAGATGTTCATATTTCAATGACAGTTTCAGCTGGTTCACAAAAAAAAATAATAATAATACCATTTCTCACATCACAAAAGAATTATTATTTTTCTGTCCAGCTATATGGGAGCATATCCATATACCAAAATATACCATCAGCCATTGCTCTGGTCTTCATTAATTCCCAGAAACAGTTAACAAATGATTAAGCACCACTTTCCCCTGAAACATAAAACATAATTTTGCGAAGATTAGGAATAAGTACTTACTGTATCGAATGTCAGGATTGTCAAAAGCCCAAACGGGGTGGCTGGTTTTGAGCAGGAAAAGACTGTATTGAATATAGCTCTGTCAGATGCGTTCAGCTTCACTGCACTGATTACTTCATGATGTGAGCAAAATCTAACCTTGCCATTTTCCCAGCACCTAACGGCTCTCTGGCCTGCCTGGATGGAATTATAGAATTTCCTATAGAAAGCAGAAGTGCTGTTGTAATAGGAACAATGTGTCAGTGTCTAAATGGCCTCAAACGAGGCTTGATATTAAAAATAGCAGGAGAAACCCCCGGAACACGAGTTCTCATGAACCGAGGGCAAATCCGGAAGGCGGTTTTCGCCCGCAATCAGCGATGGAGATTTATTGAGAGCAGATTTCGGTCCCTGGAAAGGCGCCCGGGACGCTGCGATTTTAATACGAGTTCTCGTTCGCCTCCGTAAAACAGTCAGAACGGGTTAGCAGCCAGCAGGAACACCAAGGCTAAGCTAATAACCAGACAGATCCATGCGCAGGCCCAGCCTGATCTACTGCTCCTTAACGAATCTGTACTGGGGCAAAAATGCTGATTCTGACTTCCACGCAGGGTTTATGGAAACCGGTGAACAGAAATGACAGAAAGCAGCAGCAGGAGAGCATTGTAAGGAATTTTGTCCATACAGTTGATCAAATTTTATATTTTCCTGCAGGTTGAACTGTTTTGCAGACAGCAGAAGTCTTTCATTTTACAAGACTGTGCTTCTAACAGAAGTGCAATTATGTTACCGTCACAGTGGACAGTCCTGCAAAGCATGAAGATATGCATTTCAGAAGCAGTGTTTGCATGTGCCCTGTCTTGCTATGCATGGTATACTGGCACGTCACGGTCATAATTTTCTCGCCGTTTACAGTAAATCGCACGTCATTTGCGATGAACTGCACTTGACTGGAACCTCTCTGAACTCTCTGCAATTTCTAACAAGTCTGGAATTCTTATGGCTGCGATACTGCCCAGAGTCTCCCAGAGGTAATGTCCTCTCTTTCTCTCTCTCTCTCTCTCCGCGAGACGCAGTATTTCAGACCCCGAACATCAACAAAGAAGATCATTCTGGACATCAGACACCTCCTTCATTCCATTACAAGCCCCATGTTTTCCTGGGGGCTCGCCGTTGCTTTTGGGTCCGGCTATCCGCGCCCGTTACCCGAATGCAAGTTCTGTTCAAGGTCTTATATCAGAGGAAATAATAAAGCAGCACACAGTCTCTGTTCTGGGTTACTTGATGGCTAACAGGCTCACAGTGATGGGAACCCCAGGCAACCCTGTCATGTTGAACTGAAGGGGCTGCCCGCGCCACCTTGTCGCTAAAATAGATCTTGCCCGAGTACTGCTTTGTACTTGGACAGGACGTACACAGTGGCGGTTACAACACTGTTCTCCTTAGCACGGTGTGTTCAGGTCCCAGGCCATATCCTTATATTTTTCTCAAGGAAGGTGCTTTGCCTAATTTCTAAACCCTAAATTGCATCAATGGTTCATAGATTATACAAACTGTGAAATTGTAAACTGCCCCAGAAAAGGGCATATTTTCCAGCTGGTTAACCATGCTTTGTTTTTACAGTAATGCGGACACGTATTAAGTGATATCTTTAAAGCACATATAACCGAGCAATAAAATCACTCGAAAGCATGAAGAAAGTGACAGATTATTGGAGATTGATGAAAAAAAAAATCTTCATTGAAGCTGGAAGGCATTACAGACAGACACTGAGAAGTGATAAGAACGTTGAAACAAATCGTTCTGTTTCAAAGAGCGCTCCCCCAACACACTGCTGGCTGGAGAATTTGGCTAGCCCAGCTCTCAGTCGAACATGCCAGATAATGTTAACACCAAAAGAAATGAGCGCGAGCGTCGGGAGTAATCCTCCGAATTCGAGTTTATTCATGTCGTATGTTAAGGAGAGTGTGCACTGTGACAAACACCGAAAGCCTGCGCCATTCAATTCCAAATGCGCTCGTGATTCCCGACATCACTGTTTGTTGAACTGAACATCTTATGGCGCTCGCAGATATTTCTAGATGGACAGCTTGTCCTTCTAAAGCCCGTGCTTTGCTGTTTTTTATTCTTTGGTTTTATGACATTCTCGAGCCAGCTGGCTTGAGCAAAAAGCGAAGGGAAATAAGCTCCTTATTGCAAAGTCCTGGTATTTACTTTCCACCCGGGCTGAGTGTTCTCATTATGGGATGTTCATGAGGCTTCCAGCGCTAATTGGTCTTCCAGTGAACACAGAAAAGACTCTTGAAAAATATGACTGCAGGCGATATAACCTAATTAGGAAGTTTGCCACTTTAAGAGGCTCAAATCTGGCAGAGACACGCTTTCTCTGAGATAAACAGGAATACCCACAATGGGTGCTATCGTGAGAAAATGATTCGAAATTTGCTTAAAAAACACACACATTATCACGCTGTTGTTAAATGCATTAATGGTATTTGTTAACAAAAAGGATTAGGAGCTTTGCTTAAGCAGCTGCTATCCTCCTTTTGGCGATATTTTGCTACTATGCACTACAAATGTCAAACAGAAAATCCTCCATAACCTTTAACCCGATAGATATAATTGGTTGACTCCACTTAAGACTACAATGACTCGGGGTTGACAATAAGATATGTGTTTTGTGTGTGTATGTATCTGTGTGTGTTAGCACGTGTGCATGTCTTTGCGTGTGCATTTGATTTTCTGTTTTCTATTATTATTGATTATAACCAAAATATGCAATCCCTAGCCTGTTTATGCTTTACTTTTCAGATCCAGCACCTGAGAAGAGCCTGAATTTTTCAAGATGCAAAGAAAAAAAGCAGCTATGCTCTTTCATATTCACTGTCATAGAACTGACGCCGTAACACTACAGATATTATGTTCTTCTGAAGTTTAAGGCAAGAACCCTTGTCTATAATATTCCGTGTTATTTTATACTCCTACATAAAGTACAAAGACTTCCACTGAACAGACCTACCGTACATATTTTTTATGTTATTTTATGTCATTGGGTGATGAGAGGAATGTTCTGACAGGCATCAATAAACACTTGAAAAAGCAATAAAGTGAACGCGAAATTATACCTTTCTTTACTGTGCATCCCCTGTTATAAATAACGGGCAGAGTTTCTCGAATCGAGCGCGCCATTTGCTGTTTCATTTAAATTGAGCAATCTCAGTAGCTGCGCTGTAAAAGCTGAAGGCACTTACGGGAACGGGCATTAAAGGGCCAATAAGTCCAGTTAAATTAAGGATCGGGTGCTGCGACTGCTGGGCGAGGGACTCTTGGATGGGTTGGGTCTCGTTCGCGAGGAGACGAGGAAGCAGCGCGCTCTCCGTGGGCTGGAGGGTCGTCCGGCGCGACCGACAGCGGGCGGCACAGCGGCCTCAGCCGGGCGGAATTTTAACACCACCCCCCTTCCCAGTTCTTTGTCCCTCATCTCTCTGAGCAATGGTAGGAGCGGGTTGGGGTGGGGGGTGGGCGGGTGGAGGGGGTGGGGGGTGCGAGAAGGCACGAGGAGGGCTGATCCAGAGTCAGCGGCGTTTGGCTGGGACCGGGCCCGTGTTCTGACAGAACAAGTGTTGCATGAGATGTGAAGGATGGCGCTGGTCCGTCTGAAAGCCCCGGAGCAGGTGTTCTTCATCCGCAGCTGCGGCGGAGCACGCCCCCCCCCACCCGCCCCGCGCACACGCACCCCAGCCCCCCCCTTCCAACCCCCCACCCCCTACCCCCCCGGAGCAGCGAGCCGAAGCGAACGCGCTGGCTTGGCCCCCGTCGCGTACCTGTGCGCCACGATGCACTAATGATAATGGATGCAGGCCTATTAACCATCAGATCCATAATGGAACATAACACTGATTGTTTTGGGAATGAGTCAGCGGCTTTGCACAATAATATATAACTTTATTTTTTTTTTAAATGAGAGCAGGAGAGACAGATAGAGAGCGATAGAGATAGAGAGAGCAAGAGAGAGAGTGATAGAGAGAGAGAGAGAGAGAGAGAGAGAGAGAGAGAGATCCAAACGCCCACGGGTCTCCGAGGCCTTGTACCTCATCCAGGTGCGCAGAGACCTCCCGTTTTAATAAGCAACACAAATGAACACATGAGATGCTCCATGATCCTCTATTTAAATCTATCGCTCTGGGCGATACATTGGTTAGGTACTGATATGTTTTTTTTTTGTTTTTTTTTGTTTTTTTTTGGTTTCTGGACCCACTGCTCAGGGGCGGGAGTTCAACAGCAGTAATAACTGCATTAGCTGGTCCGCTGACAATCTGTTGAGACACCCACCAGTAAAACACACGATTCCCCTTCGGTAATGTCTGCATCATTATGAGCAGCGCTGGTGGCTCGCTCAGCGGAGGTGGGAATTGCTGCAGTACCACTGGAAACAGAAGGCAGAGGTACATTAATTCATTTAGTGGACGAGGTTTTTTTTTTTCTTCTTTCTCTTCCTTCGTAGCGCGCTGTTGTGTTTCGTGGCGGTTTTCTAACGTGTTGAGCCTGTCGGTTTTGGAACGCGGTTGCGTGCGTAATAGCCAGTGTTCTGTTGGAAGCCCCGGCCCAACGATCCTGCCCCCGGGCTTGGCACGGGTGGGCCACGCAGCCGCGCGGTTTCCAGGACCTGACCGGGGCCAAACCCGGTTATGCCGTCCCACAGGCAGGGTGACCGCTCCATCGACACAGGGGCTGATTTGGGCCAGGACCCCTCCCACCAGGCATCTGCTGGCTGGTTGTTTCCATTCAAAAGAGACTTGCCAACCAACAAAAAAAAAAAAAAATGAAAGTATGATCCACTCCACCCTTTTCTGCTGTTCAAATACTAACATGCCAACATTGGAGAATAGATGTGCGCAATTAAATGCGCAATTAAATGCATGTGGTGTTCCCATGAACATTTGTGCAATGCTTATTTTCATTTGTATTTATTTGCTTTTCACTTTAAACTGACAAACAGCACATGCTTACAAATGTAAGAGAAGAGGACTGTCCAATCACATCCCCCGAAGTTCATAAGAGAGAATAGAGAATCTGATATGCATGACAAAACTTAACATGATCGCATTTTGAACAAATGCAGCAATGCAATGTCTTTTTCATTTTGTTTAACTACATTTTGTGTCCAGCGTGAGAAAATCTCAGATCCATTCTTTTAAAGCAGAAACCGCCATGAAACATGAGTGCAAAATGTAAATTGGATGAAAAGGTAAATTGGTGCTGTCTAAATGATGGTTTCAATATCTACAGTAGCACAATAAATGGCTGATGTTGATTAGATTTTTAGCATTAATGCTCGCAGTTAATTGTGAGTGAAAGATAGAGGTTGACGAGAAAATGTTTAATGCTTGCATTTACATGAAAGTCAAAGTTAAGAAGAAATATTAAATATAGGCCCCAATTTTAGTAACTTGAGAAAAGGAAATTCCTTGCAATGGGCCCAAGTAGTCGGAGTACTGACTATGTGAGAGCTGCGTTTGGTGGGCCGGGATATAAGCAGGGGATAAATTATGCCTGCTAGCAAGCATCTTGTTTTTTCTCATTGTCCAGTGTTGTGCCTAAAAAGGTCTAATCTCAGAGATCCTGATTACAAGTCACTCTATTAGCAGGGTGGTTATGGTACAACTTCACGGCTTAACCCCGAAATCTCATGTTTTAAAAATGTCCTTGAAACAGCGCGACAAAGCACAACAAGCAGGGCCGGGTTACTGTATGGTGCTTCTACAGCAGACCAAGCAAAAACATGCAAATAAACACAGACCGGGATCCCAGTAAATATCAGACAACATACATTCGTAAGTGACAACTACGGGCAAACACAAAGGGCCTGACGACTATTGATCGTAAATCGCTCAAAGTTGTATCCGGAGCGAACACTCCGTCATCCCCGTGTCCATTGTGCAGGGTTTCTTGAAAAGCTCATTATTTTTTATTGGAGTCATCTGCGGTATGCATCGCCAGTGAGGTCATGTGTCTGAGGGACTGGCGGGGAAACGTAATACTGGCTGTCGGAGTTTCGGTGCAACCTCCCGGACCATTACTGCTTGTTTTAAGATGATCTAGAAGAATAATTGTGCGGCACCGTGACAGGCCATCAATCGACGCTCTCTCAAAATGTCTCCTGCAGGAGCTCGGAGCGGTAATAGGAACATGCCCTGGAACGCCGTGTGGAAAAATATGTCTAATACAGTCATAAAGGCTTCACCGCAGGCCCTTTCCCACCTGTAAAAAATGAGACAGTGAGAGATCTGGAGTGGACGAAGCCCTGATTGATCCCCGTTTCCTCTCCCGAACATTGTTTGCTTTTCATCGCGGGCCATCGCTTCCTTTGACACGCCGAACCGCCGCCTCTATTAGTCACCGGCTCCTCCGGAAAAGCGGCCCGCGCGAAACGACGCGCGGAGACCGCGAGGTTGAGTGGGGCGGCGTCCTGCGCTCCCCCTGAATTCATCTCACCTGAGTGGCTGTCGATTGCTCTCCCTCACATGCAGAGAGGATAACTACCTTCTAATCTTTTCTTTCCCCCCATCTAATGTAACTTACTGCATACAAATTTTGATGTGAAATATTTAAAATAGCCAAACAGTTGAAATGATTCATTCATTATGAATGATGAAGCGTCTAGTCAGAAATTACTTCTAGATTACACTCATGGACTTTTGAAAAATGAGGCACTTTAGCAACATTGCTGAAATATTGTTGTTTTATTTCTTTTTGCCAAGTACTGTTTACAAGGTGATAAATGGGCCGAAGACGGCGTGCGGTCAGCGGGAACGCCAGACGCTATAGATAACGCTAAAGGAAGACGCGTGCCAGAGGACAAGGACCCGGCAGATTAAAAAAAATAATAATGTGGTGGGTTTCCCTTCCGTGTCCTGGATGGCTTCTTTTTTTTTTTTTTTTGTTTCTAATAGACTGGAATAATTTCCATTTGTAAGTGTAACAGCCAAATCCCAGACTAATTTGAAAGGGAGAGGAGGGGAATGTAACAGCATCTAAAATTAACCCTCTGGACTCGAAGCGGCGTTCGGCACGCGAGGCGGGCGGTGAAAGGAGCCCGAGGAAGGGGATGAGAAATAATAATAATATCCAGCCTCAGGTGGAGCGACTCGGGAGCCCTGGGGAATTCCCCCCGGTGACAACCGGCGCACCAGGAAAGACTAGCTTACTGGAACTTTTCTCTCTAATAGACACAAATGGGCTCACTTCCTTGCTCCTTTATGAGACATTTTGTCTTGGGTTGGGGGACCAGAGGCCCTCGGTGACAGGCTCCATTGGTATCTGAGGGGCTGCTCGGGTCACCGAGAGAGAGAAACACCATTTCCATATCACAGAATAAATCCCTCTCTACAGAGCACATGTATATTCCCTCAATAATAGTCTCTGAAATAGACATGGATTGCATGGCACTTTTTGATGGAGGGATGACGAACTGGAGAAAGGGGGAGGGGAAGGGTTGGTGGGGGTGGGGGGTGGTGGTGGTGGTGGTGGTGGTTTGGGGGGGGGGGGGGTTGGGAGTGTGGGGAGGGTGGAACAAAAAAAAAATCTCTAGGCTTCAGATAGAGAGCACGAGCCCCACAGGGACTGCTGGGACTTGAGGAGGCAGCCATTACTGCGGTGAGGGAAGAGAGCCGATTTCTATTCTGCAGCCAACAAATGCAACCTCTGGGACTCGCTCGCAGACGGGTGGAAGAGTTAAAACCATTCTCTTGTTTGCTCCTGACACAAGGCATCTGAAAAACTCTCATCTCCTATCATGACATTTGTGATCTCCCCCGAGGAAGATCTGATGTCATACCTGGTTTGGAGTATTAGCTGGAACTCAGCGTTGCGGAGGCTAATTATTCATTTTTTCGCTGCTCCATCTGTTTTGTTTGCCGGGGTGTAGACATTAGAGCGGAGCGCGGCAGAGGGCCCGGGCGGGAGCCGGCCCGCCGGAGCAGGAGAGCGTGAAAGTGGAGAGAGAGGGAGAGAGAGAGAGAGAGAGAGAGAGAGAGAGGGAGAGAGAGAGAGAGAGAGAGAGAGAGAGAAAGAGCGCCCGGAGGGCTGGGCCGCCCCGTCCGCGCCTCGGCCGCCCGCCCGCCCGCCCGCCTGACGTGCCGCTAGACGGGGCCCCCGCGCTCGCTAAACCAAATTACCAGGCAAACAGAATGAGCTGGCCCTGAATCTCTGACCTCCCTCGCTCCCTCTGATGTATTTTTCACTCGGAGGCAGAGTCCCAGAACAAAGGGATAGGAGGGGACGCGCGGACCCCGGGACGCAGCGCTGAGCGCCCGTAACAGGCGGGGCCACATGTCAAGCAAACTAACAGTTGTAAACAATCAAAGGTTACCGTGTGGAAAATGAGCACGGAGAGCCGTGTAGACACACAGGTAGGCTGTCGTCAGCCTTTAACGGCCTTGCCCCCCAGCATCCTCCCTTAGTTCTGCAAGGGGTATAAATTGCGCAGCTTGCCGAGTTGCTGCTCATCTTTTTTAACTGACAGACTTTCATTGCTTTCAGAATTAGGCTTTGTTCTCGACGCCGCTGCAGCGAAACCGAGAGGCGAGGGCTCGCGGTGTGTGTCCACGGCCTGGAAGCTTCCTGAACCTGTGCAGCGTGAATAATTCCACACAGACTTCACTGAGGGATTACAAATGTTTATGTGACCAAGGAAAGGAAATAATGACCGTTTTTATTTTAGGATTTCTCACCGCAGCTCAACCTTTAGAGGGGCGGTTTTCATTGAAGTGTAATATCAAACTGAAGCCGGGATTCATTATTCATCACTGCAATTTTTTTGTTTGAAAAGTAAAACAGTAGCCCTTGCTAAAATTCAGGACAAACCTTATATGCACATACTGAGTAGAGACCTTTTAAACTGTTGATCATTAATCAATTACACATTATACCGCTGACCTATTCAAAAGAAAACAAAAGACGTCATTAAAACTGCATCAAATGAAAAATATTTCTCTTAATATTATCACATAAGTTATTTTGTTCTGTAGTTACTTACAGCTTCTTTCAAAAGGTCATAATCATACATTTCCAGTTTAATTCCACCTCCCTGGCCACATATGGTATACACACAAAAGCAAAAAACTCACCCAAGCGCACACACAGACACACACACACGGACACAGACACACACGCAGACACACACACACGGACACACACACTCGGACATGCCCCCCCCCCCCCCCCCCCCCCCCCGTGCGATGCGGTATCCGGGTCTGGTTTTTCTCAAGGTTCAGTCAGTTTGAGTGGCAAAGCCTTGACAAAGAGCCCGGGCGGCGGTGAAGGCAGAGCAAGGCATCGGGGCCTGAAGTCAATCAGTCAGCCAGTCACTCATGCACTTCACCAATCAGTTTCTGCCCATTTACCCGGCGGTCCAAGGCTCACTCAGCCTCTGTCCATCACCGTCACGTCGATTCCTCTGACCTGCCACGGCTCCGCCATTTATCCCGCGCGGCCGGCCCGCCCGGCTCGGGCACGACACCGGGCCAGACAGCCGCGCTCCAGCCAACTCAAACAGAGATAGAACACACAGCGCTTCGGCTCCGAAATGGCATCGTAGCATTAGAACCTGGCCGAGCAACTGACAAAATAATATCTGCGCCACACACATTAAAATGTCTACTGACACAATAGGATTTGCACCACACACATTAACACATGAACATTATACTGTGCATCAACATTAAGAGTAAGTGGTTTAGTATGCCAACGGTTAAAATAAACCGTGTTAAAGAATGCTAACTATGTTAGCCTTGGCTGTAGTAATGGCTGTAGCTGTGTTTCTTTCCCCTTCAAAAGTTTGATAATTAATTAGTCATCTCGATCACATCCCAGAAATTCAGCAGCCACCTGCTGTATTTTAGTATGCACAGCAGCCGTGCTCAGCTCTTCCAGGAGGCAGTGTAAAGTCATCATTTAGACTCTGAATCAATCAGTCCTTTGTCTCATTTTTTCCCCATGACCATTTCAGTTGTTCCTGCATTTTTTTTTTCTCTCCTCTCTTTGGTGGCAAAGTTAACTTGTTTGGACGACTTGGAAAAGAGACTTCAAAGACCTTAGAAAGGTTGGGAGGGGAAAAAAACAAGACACCTGCGATTAAATCCCAAATACTAAATTATAAGACTTAAACAATTAACAATAACTTGTATTAAAAATTGATCATAAGGACTTAAGTGGTTCTAAATTATATATAGCCCGTTGACGCATTTAAAAATGCATTATAATATAATTTGCATAGACTTTTTTTCATTGGGAGATAATGAAGAGTTCTTTTCCAGCTTCTTTCATGAAGAATGAAGCTCTCATGCCTTTTTTGCTCCCCCTCCAACACACTCTCCTTATTGTGCCTCATTAAATATTTAAAGTAAGCCGTTTTAATTGTCAAAACTTTGACAGGTTGATGGAAGTGACTCGAAAATTAGGTTCCTGGGCCTTACCATGCATTTTAATAAGTTCTTATTGGAGGCCCTACTGTCATTCAGAGTAGTGTTCATAGCATATCAAAACTATGCTTCTCTTACAAGCTTGGTCTTCTGACAAGGCCACCTAGGGTGCCAAAGTTGTACTCAAGAAGCATTTATAACTCAGCCCAGTAGAGGTCATAGCACACAGTACATCCAGCTTTCCAATTTCAAAAATGCATTTTCCTACATTAAAAAATATCTATTCTCAAATATGTGCAAACAAACTGTAGGCGTGTTAAATGTTTCTATAATATAAATGATGGGTCTTTTATAAGACTGATATAGTTGCCCTTTAAGGCTTGACTTGGATTTGAGACAGCGCTCTCCTGGGTCAGATTGCTTTCTTTCTGTGCCTCAGAGCAAGCCCTGTCCCACAGCACAGAAATGTGCATGCCCCCCCCCCCCACCCCCCACCCCCCGAACTGAGATTGAACTACTTCAGTGTAATCCCGTATACCTGCCTAAGGCACTCTCAACCTCCCTCTCATTTCTTTTGACTTTCCGCATTCTCTTGTTTATGAATGATTAATAAATGATAGATCCGTTTTACATGCCCGACGTGTGTTGGGACTTGTCTGTGTCACTCTCGTGGCGGATGCCACGGGGAAGCCTTCGCCGCGGCTCCCCCTGCGCCCCGCGCTCCCGCGGCGAGAGAGCGGCGCGGAGGCCCGCGTCGCGCGGTTCAAACGGAGAGAGGAGGCGCTCCGCTCGACGGCGGGTTCCCGGAGCGTCGCTCCGTTTGATCCCGGGATCTTTTTTTCCTCGACGGCGGGCCCGCCCGAGCTCTCTGCTCTCTCCAACTGGGCTGAGCGCTCGGCGCTCCGGTCGAACCCGCCGTCGGGCCGCGGGCAGAGTCTATCGTGAATCTCGCCGGTTCAGGCGGTTCTGGGTGACTGTTGGGGGTTTGTTTGATTTTCAGCAGGTACCCCTGACCCCCCCCCCCCCCCCCCCCCGCCCCACCCCCAGACCCACCCCAGAAACCTCTGAGGTCAAACACAATTCACTCTGCCCCTGCGTGCCAGCTAGAATGCTATTATCAGTTATCCATGTGGAATCTAGTTTGAAAACTAAAGGAATCTGGAATGAAATATAATTCCAGTATGTGTGCACTTCTGCTAGCAAATAAGGATTTTTTTGTTAAGTCAGCAGCAATTAAATCACTCATAATTAGTATCAGAGTATAGCTACAATGAGGCCAAAGTTCTTGAATATGCTCATTGAGTTATAATTCAATAAACCATAAAGGCCTTAATTTACTGCAATTTGCTTAAGGAAAGCAACTGTGAACTAACACATTCATCATTCATCATTCCACAATGTCTCAATAAACATGCCACTTTACAACAGTCTGCCTCTAATAAGGTGTACCAGTAGGGTCTGTGAGGCCAGAGAAAACCCTGACTGTGTTGAAATACAGCTCCAGGAATCTTACATACACGCCTGTCTGACAAAGGGCACAAGACCAGATTTCCATAAAGTGGAAGCTTTTATTTATTCATGAATTTATTATACATTATTATAATGGCCGTTAACACTAAATGACAGGCTGAACACAACAGAACTGATCAGTTTATATATATACAAACATACGTGTGTGTGTGTGTGCGTGCGTGCATGCGTGTGTAACATCACTCTTATAAAGGCCTCTTAGGCCGTGTGTAATGCGTGCACGGCCTAAGATATTGATATGACCGTATTTAGCGCGGTTGATATTACTTAGCTCCTCGCAAGGATTTGGGCGGGTTTAGACAGCGCGATGTCTCACAAGTCCCAGCAAAGCGCGGCGCGGCGCCGGCTCCTTGATGTTTTTAATCACTTTGTTGTGAGATCAAATGAACTTGACAGACCAGGCTATCGGAACATTGCCTCTCTAAAGTGCAGTTTGCCCGCCGCGCTCCAGGGGGCCCCGCCGGGGCCCGACAGCTAATTGTTAATTGTTCGTTGGGGCACCTCGGAAAGCGCCAGGACGACGGCGAAGGGGGCGCCTTGGCTGCCTCCTTCCCAGCGCTGCCTTCGCCTTTCCGTCGCGTTACTTACACTTATTTATTTTTTATCCCGCTCGGTCGACGGAAGAGAAAAAAAAAAAAAAAAAAAGGGAAGTATCATAAGGCCCTGACTGTGGGATCCATTTGTGTCGTTTGTACTTACAAATGTTATTAAAACATGAGATATCCACTCCCGGTGTATTTTTAACCGTGTTAATGCATTTTGCGCGTGTCATCGCCTGACAGCTCCACCCCACTTGCTAGTCAGCCACGAGGGAAATTTACATGCATTTGAATTCGCCCTGCCAAGCACTGCCATCTCCCCCTGACAGCCCATTTAACTGGGTGATAAGTTAATCTGTGCAACAGTGGAGAGGTTGCAGTATTTTACCCTGGACCTCTCCGCGAGCGCGATCCTCACTCCTGTCCCCGAAAGCACCCTGATCACCTGACCCGGGACCCTGTCTTTTGTCTCGCTGAGACGTGATTAAGAAAACAATGGCTCAGTGTCCTCCCGTTCGCACTGCCGCGTCAGTGAAGCACCCCACAGGTCTCTTAGTCATCGTTTTAAAATACGACGTAGGCGGATGACGTGGCAAGCATTTTGAAGATTCTTTCGCAAATGAAGTTCAAGCATCTGGGTCTCCTCTTATAGGCATTTTTGGTAAGGCCATTCAGGAAATATAATTTTAACCTTACAGAAGACAGCAGAGCTTCTGTGTGCGAGTACAGATAGTTCCTTGTGTTCCCACCCCTGTCCTACACACCTCAGTCTCTGCTGAGCCCCACTGTAAAGATAATACTGTAAAAAAATACAGTAAAAAAGACTCCATGGTTTTTCTGGAACACCCCATTCACGAACCCTTTTACCTACCCACTGATGTACACCATACAGTATACTGCAGCAGCAGTCTTTCAGTTTTTCACAAAGGAAGAAAAGAATCTTTGAAAGAATTCTCCCAGCATGCACTGCACATGTGTTTAGTTGGGCCATTGTTAATTTTTAATTGACAGTGTTAATGGTAATCCACCTTCACTCTAATATAGTTTTTATATTGCCCGTGTCTGCTTCCCTTGTGGGTTCCACGGAGTCTGTGGTTCCCTCTGTCTGCCATGTTCTGTTCTTGAAAGACTTTTCAGCATTTCAGCCCAGTAAAAGCAAAATACTGCACTTGAATGCTGAAACATCCATTTTGATCATGAATCTGTCTCCTCTTGGCGGTGACAGTGAGACACTTCATAAACAATGTGTTTTGAAATTCGGCCCGTTTGAACAAAGTTTAATAACTACAGAGTTAAGGATCTGACATAAATAAATAAATCAAAATAAATGAACATATACAAAACACGCAAAAATGTACAGAAGAACGCAGACGGTCTGACAGCCTGTGTCGTCTGTAGTATTTCAGTCTGTAACAGACATAATATAAACGCATGCAATGTCTGCAAAGAGGAGTCACAGCAGCCTCGGTGTTTGATGACACAGCTGTCATAGGGTGAAAAAAAAGAAAGAAAAACAGGAGTCACTCCTTCGACATTAACCGTACAAACGAGCGACATCCAAACAGTTCCCTCAACAGCACTGTCAGGGAGGTGAAAGAGGTTCATGATTAAATAACCGTTTGTTTTCATGGTTCAAAAATTAATGCGCGAAGCCCAGCGCAGCCATAAAAGCAAAATGATTACACACAAATGAACTCGCACCGCCCTCAGCTCTCAACGTCTTGTTCTTTCCCAAATGGGACCATGCCAGGGTAATCCGTCCCCCTTTTTGTCACATTAACTGTTTACCCACTTAAGTTCACCGCAGCTGGCAAATTTGAGCTGCTCGTTGCTATTACAACAGCTGATCCATCTCAAAGTCAAATGAGTGTGTCATGTCCATCAGTGTCAAAGTACGAAATACGAAATATGAGAAAAATATTTAAATATATGTAAAAATATATCAAAATCTACATACAAACATAACAATTACTTGATATATCTATTCCTATTTAATATAATCAATTTCATGCAAATTGGTAATGATTTGCAATCTAACTGTATGTGATTTTGACAACTGTGCATGAAAGCATAAATATAAAAATGGCAATAATTGACATATTTTGCATTTTAAACATTCAAGTGACCATGAGATCTTCACATGATTGCACTGATGACATAAAATGCATAATCAGTCTGCAGAGCTTCATTTGTTTCTGTGACACACAGTTGCAGGAGGGGGATCTGCTGGTGCTTATCCACCTGGGACAATTAGTATTATTTTCCATAAAAGTTAATTAGATTGATGTTATGCCATGTTATATAAAGGCTATATAATGTTTTAGCTGTAGAATATCAGGCCTGCTAATTAGTGTTGTGTCATTAATATCTGGATCCATCTCTGTTGTTGAAATTCTATAGTTTCACCATATTGATAAACAGAGTATTTAGCCATTCCTCACCAAGACAAGCTAAGTTTATAGTGCACATTGTTGCTGGTGAAGTATTCGTTTTTATAGTATTGCAGAGCACATGCACACACCATTTATGAATCACTCAATGGGAGGCTACATGGGAAATCTGCTACAGGGGGCCCTAGACCGCGTGCTGGGGTATCCGATATTGTCATCGCCATGGCGTCGAGGTGTGGCGTGAGCGGCCCGGGGTGAGGTACCTCTGGGATGCGGTGACCCCACTAATTGTGGGTTCTGAGAGGGGGGGGGCGGGGTGGGTCTCTGTGGACATGCTGGTCAGCTGTTAACCCGAAAAATCAAAAACATCCCTCTCTCAAGAGAGGCCCCTCGGAGAGAGACAGAGACAGAGACCAGCCTTGTCCAGTCCAGGGCCTAGCGATCTGTTCATAGGGTCAGCATCCAGTCTCTCCAGACACAAGCACGAGGCAAGACCAAAGAGCCCCGTATCTCCCTGTGCATGTAAAAAAAAGAGACACCGCCAAGCCATAGGGCAAAGAAGAATGGACAGATAGACTGGAAATTGTACTCTTCCACCTTATATCAATGCTCAACAGTGCAAGGTGGCATTTTCAACTTGTACTCAAGTCCTAATTTATTAAATGTCTCTGAAATGCTACTGTGGATGGAGGGCCTCGGGAGAGGCAACATTTCATCTTTTTTTCTTTCTTTTTTTTTTTTTTGAAGGAAAGCATATTTGAGCCAACTGCCTTTTTTCTGAGGACAGGTGCTGCAGACACGTTTTCCACTCCAGCGCTCCCGTGAGAAACGCCGGCTCATGAGAAGAAATCAATTAGAAATCGCAGGCGGATTTGGTGAGGTATCGTTCGCGGGGGGGGGGGGGGGGGGGGAGGTGGTGGGGGGGCGGGAAGGAAAAGGGAAGAAACGTTGGAAAAGGAACATTGCAACTTCATTATTTAGGTACACACACACACAAAGAACACACACACCCACACACACTTATTCACACACGCACACACACACACTCACACAGTGCTAATGGCATATCCTCAGCTGGTCAAGGGCTTAATATCCGTAACACAGAACAAGCCCGCGCCGTAACAGTTGGAGAGGAAAGCCCCGCCGCTATGAGCTTGGCCGACGCGGCAGCGAGCAGCGAGCAGCGAGCAGCGAGCAGCGAGCAGCGGCGCTCAGTCACTGACCATAGCGTAATTGATGTTGTTTTTCACGGGTCAGTTGGCCGCTAAAATATATCTGATGTATAATTACATATTAATTAACCTCAGCTTTCAGACGCCTCTCGCGTGGGACGCCGCGGAGAGGCCCGGTCTTCCTCCTGGGCGCCGCGGCGTCCCAGGGTACTTGTTGAGGGGGTGCAGAGGTTTTGATCCAGCTGTCCCGGCCCCCGCTCCCCCGGGACGACTCAGCCCCGCCGTCTAAAGGACACCTTCTCCTCTGGAAGTTGAAAGCGGACGCGGGCGGTCAGGGCTGGGTAAACACTGAGTGATGCTCCGGCGAACGAGCGCCTAGGAGGCGGGGCCGAGCGGAGCGCCCGCAGAGCAACAGCGCTCAGCCAGGTCAGCGCGTGCACACATAGCCGTGAGTCACAGCCTGTGACATCACTAATCAACAGCAAATTAAGTTCGGAATGCGGAAGTTATATTCGACTCATTTTATTGCCCAGAGAAGCGACGGACCGGGGATCCATCTGTATGGCTGTGCTTCTATATGTTGCTTCTTCATATCTCACAAGTCAGGACTCCAAAGCTCCAACTCTGATAAATTTGGGAGAGATTTGTGAAAGAAAAGCTTACAACCTCTAGGCACCCATCCCATTAATTATTTTCTTTTGAGCAACTGTTGAGAAAATTCTATTTTCTCAGACCACCTATGTATATATATATATATATATATATATAGAGAGAGAGAGAGAGAGAGAGAGAGAGAGAGAGAGAGAGAATATATATTATATGTAGATATAGATATTACTGGTAGTTACACATGGGAGTGTCACAATAGGAAATGTAATTGGGCTACTTAAATTACACTTTAATTGCATATTATCAGTAAATGCTATGAAGCACATACACATATACATGCATTTTTTTATTTTTAAAAAGGTCAGATATAATAAATAAGGTCGACCTGGCTGTGTTTACATTAGGGTAAGTACATGCCCAAGGCATAGCCAAGCACAGCCTCATAGGTTACAATACATAAATATGACTGTGAACGGCTGATTGGTGTCAACACTCAGTGAGCGGGGGAGGGGGGATGAAAAGAAAAAAAGAGGGAGGAAAATCCTATTTTTTTTTTTTTTCTATTTTCTCTCATATTTTTTTTCCCTCTCTTTAAGCAGGAGGAGGCCGAAGCCGGCTCCCTTCATCTGATACGGTGACCTCTCAAGTGCATCGAAGCCCCGAGGGCTGGACCGGCCCAGCCACCATCAAACCCCTTGGGTTGATAATCTTCTCCCACATTCGCCGTCGACTGCAGACACAACACCATTAGCTACAGCTCCACTGGTGCTCATTAGGGCCGATCAATACGGGCTACTACAGGGACGGCAACTGCTACACCTTCTGCCGCTATTATAGAAGGGTCCCTTTGACTTCGAGGTCCCCCCCTCTCTCCCCTCCCATTTTCTCGGCGCGCCGCGGAAGCTAACCCCTCGGCGCGCGGGTCGGTTTCGGGGTGCCGGCTGGGTACGGCTCGCACGCGCGCAGTACGCGCGTCGGACGCGGTCGGAAAAACTGCGCGCCCCCCCCCCCACCCCCACCCGGCTCCCCCATTTACCTCACACGCGCGCACAGCGTAATGTGATTAATCAGAGGCCCGCGTATCTCCGAGTGTGTTGGGACATCAGAGGGATTGGTCTTTTGGCAACTGACGACTCGCACCCCCCCACACCTACCCCCCTCCCCCCCTCACCCCTCAACAAAACTGAGAAAAATGGAAGCAAGCACAGACAGATTTCATCTCTAAAGCTTTCTATAAATAACAAGTTGCCTCGCATGTAAATAATGCAAGGCTGGACGTGAAATAAAAGCTCTTGTCACTTTCAATAATGCGCATGGAAATTTGATAGATGGCGAGAGAGCCAACGTATGCATGCAGGCGTGTGTACAGAACAGAACGCACATATGTGCAAAAAGCAAAGGGTTTCCTTTGCTGTCATTAAAAAAAAAAAACTTGGATGTAAACATTTCTGACTTTCGGCGCTCAGATTGTGTGGGTAATTTGACACTGATGGCTGCTCGCTTCTTAATTATTTTGGGGATTAAAGGGTGCAGTCGAGACATGAAAGGGCAGCACGATTGCACTGCCGATGTGGAGCAAGAAACAGACAGCTCTAACAATATCTGTAACAACAGTGTGTTGTTATGATGATCATATAGCCACGCATGGCCTTTTTCTGCTAAGAGCTGACAGCTCATATTCAAGACATGAGAGCTAAATCGTTAAGATGTTGCTTGTTAAAAAATATGGAGCGAGAAGACAAACAAGGGCCGCTGCGTACATCAATGATGTAAGCATCCTTCCCTTTTAAGGGGGAGCCTTTTAATCTCAGCAGAACAAAATGAAGAGCCAATAGTTTCCCAATTTATTTGCTTTTAAATTGGAGCTTTGGAGAAATCAGAAAGAACAAGAGAAGAGGGTGGGGGGGGGAGAGAAAAAGGAGAAAAAGAAAAAAACTGACCTGGTGTTGCATGAGTTTGTAGCTGGAAGGTAAGTCCTGGTTATATTGAAGCAAAGTTCTGAAAATAAGCAAAGAACAGATTTATTGATTTTCGGTGGAGTCTGGGTGTAGAAAAGAGAAAGAATAAAGAAGTGCTCTTTGCCCGATATGTCCAAATGACATCCCAAGAGACCTGCTTAATGGTGGGGGAGGGGAGGAGGGGCAGGTGCCTACCCTGTCTCATGGATAGAACTGCCCTTAGGCTAGGGCTAATGGTATTGGCTGAGCCTGCTATAAGAAGCTCTTTTCTAATAGCCAACTTTGTGTGTGCCAGAAGACAGACAGATATTGATTGGTCCAAATGCCCTTGAGTTGACAACATCTGAAATGAAAATCCACCAGGCTAGCCCAAACTTTCTGCAAGTTATGTTTCTGGAATGCGATTAAAAAAATGGGGGGGGGAGTTCACATGTGTATTGTGTGTGTTGGGGGGGAGGGGGGGTTCGGGGTTTGGTAAGGAGTGGTCCTGTGCCCCCACCCTCAATTTTTCTTTCTCTGCCAGGAAACCCCACATGTGGACGGAGTGATTATTATAACTCACTGTAGCACGCGGACCCTCCTTTACTGTCTTGAAGCACTAATAATCTCATTGACATCAAATTCAAATCCGTTGGATATTTCACCATGCCTGTTTTTTTTCCTCTCCTCGCTCTGCATCATTGATGACTTGGCACCATACAGAAGAAGGAAGCAGTCGATTGAAGTAATCTGCCTTGTGTGATTGGATGGCACTGAACAAATAACACCAATCAGAAACATCTTCCAGGTAAACATAGAACCTCCCAGTAAATTTTACTGCAATGTTTGATTTAAAAAATATATGATATGAATGCATTTTTTTTGTCATGCTATTTATCACAATAGTATAATCTGTTAGGAATACAGAATTTTTGCTTACCGTTTCAAAGCATGGATGAGAATACGAATACACAGCAAATTCTTAATCATTATAAAGATTACCCTAACCCCGGACCTGTGGTCGTCCATGTTAACACAATCATACTGCTGATCACTGATGAAATAACTGACATACCATGGTTAGCAAAAATAAGGGAGGCTAATGAATGTGAAATGCAAATGCTGAAGAAGATGTGCTACCGCTCATGCTTTCTACAAATCCTGAATCATGACTTCATGATTTATGTATGTATGTATGTATGTATACACAACATATATAAATATATAACTGTGAACCATGACCTTTTACCTACTATGGGAAATTTATGCAGAAGGCCTGCTGTTTTATTAGCACACTGAAAAGAATTTCAAATTTCACATAAATACAAAGAGGAGAAAGGCACCTAAAGCTTAGGTCATGTACAGTACTTTGTATGCATACGTGAAGGACTAAGAGTCTTTCACTGTTTCTATACCTCAGTGCGTTGGCATCACTACAGCCAGCAGTTCCACTATAAATACAATAAAAATGGAAACAAGCAAAAAATGTATGCCACTTAAAGCATTTGACTAATCTTGTTTCAGTTCACTGGGCAAAGCCAGTGAGTGTACTTAATCTTTACATAGGAGTGAGTCCTTAGGTAACTTGCTCTGGCTAAAACCATGTATAGCTTTAGTCAGTGATCAAGTACATGCAATTTAATTGCTGTGCAGTGCTTCTGCAATTATATACCGGTTGCAATGTATGGCCTCCAGTAATTGTCTCCCTTTTATGGACACAACTGTCAGAAAACAAAAAATGCAGCACATCAAATAACAGGCAAAAAAATATTTATAGTTTCTTTTTTCTTCTTCTTTTTAAATGCATTCAGGGCTTCTGTATATTAAACATGTTTTCTGTAAAAAGAAAAAAAAGCTTTACTGTTCTTTCTATCCCATGTGCTTTGCAAAAGGAGAACTCTGAACCACAGACTCCTGAGTTCCGGTTTCCAAGTCTTATTATCTCCAGTGGAAAACCTGAGTTAACAAGACTTTGTTGCAAGGACACCTTTAACAGGACCAAGACGGCAATTCATCACAAGAGATCCCCAGCCGTGACTTCGAGATCCAGCCTACTGTATCAGAGCCCTCCTTTCCGAGTCGAACAGCAGGGATTATCAGCATCCCGGTGACAACCAGCATGAGCACTGGAGCTACACCGGCAAATGCATGTGACCCTCACCTCATTTTACCAAGACATTAGGCAATCTAATAAAGGCGGGTAGCCCACAATCTGTTCAGCTAGTCGGTTGACTTGGGTTGCCGTAGTCTTTGAGGTCAAAATTCTAATGGTTATTGTTTTGTTTTTTTTTGTTTTTTTTTTCAAATTTAGGATGCAAATTTTACATCTGATGAACAGTACAGAGGAAACACAGGGAACATCCAAAGCTGCAATAGCCCTTCAGAAAAGGGTTTTTGCTGCATGTGAACTCCAGTGGAAATCCCCTGTTTTTCATGTATTGTGTATTGTTATGTATCTGTTGTGCTCCTGCAAGTACTCTAGTATGTCAGAAGAAATACATAATTTTATGTGGAACTGCAGTGTGAATGTAGACTTCAAGTGTTTCTGCTTGCCATGTTCAAACTGATGTAGTATTGTATATATACCAAAGAAAAGTCAATTGCTATTTTATCTTGATAATTCATTATTGAACATAAAATAGAATTCACATACTACCCAAAAGAGAGAATTATATGACAATAGCCATTTCAAGTATACATACATCAGGAATAGCAAATTATTATTTTTTTTTGGCGGGGGGGAGGACAGACAAAGAACTTTCTTTGCAGTGGATCCAGCTAAAGTACCAGTCCATGTCACAGTGGTGAGCTCCATGGACTGGGACTGAATCCTGGCCGCATCATCCCTGCTGCGCAGTGCCTAATTGGCCTTAGCGTCGCCCAGGGAGGGAGGGTCTGAACCAGCAGGATTTTCCCAGGCTCACACAAGGGCACCGCGTCTCGCGGATCGCCCGCCTCCCGCGCGTGAAATGCGGCCCTCGGGCGCGACGCGCGGCTCGGCTGCTGGACCGCGGAGCGAAACGAGGCACCAGTTGGCGCCGCGCTCCTCGCAGGACAAGTGTGCCAGCCTGCACTGCCAAATCAAATTGATAGAGGACTCTGTGGCAAAGGGACAGGGCCATAAACATGACTGGCTATTCGAAAATGGAGAAAACAAGAGAATACTTACAAAAAATAAATACAATGAACACAATAAACAAAATAAATCGTATTAATGAGCATGATATTTTGATTCTTGCTCAATTAGCCCTAATAGCCTTTATTCATACTGTAGCTGTCGTATTAAATCTTTTTGCCTTGCACTGTCACTGCATTCTCTGAACAGGATGTTCAGCTATAAATTGTACCCATGTTAATTAACTGTGTCACCTTCCCATTCTGTAGACAAGGGCTGCCAATGATCATAGTCAACTCAAAGAACAGGAAGGGTTCCCTCTGAGATATCAGAATTAAAAAACAGAGAATCGTGAAATGGTGTTACAAGGGTCACGGAGGTGTCTTTGTATTGGAATTCTAAGCTCATTTCAGCATTCCTTTTGCTAATTAATTTTATAAAAAACAAATTATTACAACTCAGTGTTTTGCGAGGGCTCTGAATGCCATTTAATATATTTTAAATCTATTATTTATATCGAATAATCCCAATTCCATTTGAATCTTTTGTGCCGTCAAGATCGGCGAAAAAAGGACTGTTGAGTGTTAAAGTGTTTGAAGCCAGGCCACGTGGGCTTAATTTCAGCCTAATTGTTTTATTTAGATTTATAGATTTCTGAACGCAGGGCTTCGTACACTCCAGAGAGGGATTTAATGAAATATTGAGTTCAAAAGAATTTTGGACCACACAGAGGAGGGGCTGAGATTGCTGTGGACTATCGTAGGGTGACTCCACCAAGATGAAAGTCTAAGCAAATCGGCTCCTAGAAAACGAGAACACCGGCGGCCAGAATAGGGTAACGGGCAGATATTATGTACGCAGCAAATGGAAACAGCAAAAGACTAGCGCAGTTCTGCATTGACGTACAATATGACAGAAACTACATTTCCCATGAAAATATTCATTACAAAACTAAATCACCATGATGTAATATTATGAATTACAGACATGCACCAATGTAGTTATTTCAAGCATAGCGCAATGGTTTGTTTTCATTTTAGCTAGCTACACAGATACATTTAGTGAGAAACTGACAGAATGTAACCCACAATAAATATCCACAAGGTTTTTGTGACAGCAGTAAATGTGGAACTTTTTGTACATATTCACATAAAGTAGTCCAAATAAGTGGAACAAGGAAGTAGACACGAGGCGTGAATTGATGTGGTGTGCCTAAATGTGGTCGAAGAAGTCTACTGATGAGACATGAGGCAGGTAAAGTGGCAGAAAATAGCTCATAGCTAAGCAATAGTCAGCATCATATGAATGCTTTCTGAATCATCTCGCCTGCATAACTCCCATAGGTTCTTCCCAGTCCAAATGTTCTTTGATTTCTTCATTTCCTTGAGGAATGCAACAAGAAATGCATACAGTAAATGTGTTTATTGAGAGAGCATATAACTTTTTCACATTTGTTGCATTTATCTTGGAGTAAACCTTGTATGCATAATTATGCTATTAATTTATAATATCCATACGTTTATTTGGGTGCTGCCTCAATTCTTTTCATAGGATATCCATATATATTGATTAAACTAGGGATTTCCATGAAGGGGAACAGTTACTTATCTCCCAAATGCCTCCAAATGTGGCTAGGATTGCCTGTCCTGAACAAACAGTGAAAGTACAGATTCAGTATGCTTTTCGCATAATACAACACATTTTGCGTAAACACATTCAGGATGTGATTGGGTTCAGAGCTACTGAGGATTGCAAGTAAAGACATGCAACAAAATACCCACAATGTGCATACGTACAATAATATATACACAATATACACAATCATTCATATTAGTGAATTTCAATCATGTTCTCACCTTTACACATCACATGGATATGTACAAAATCATGGTATTTTCCTGTATTTGTTAAATAATCTGGCAAATGGCATCAAAATGACTCAAGAGTCTTTGTATACTTGAAAGACATTTTCTCATTCAATGCAGAGTACATCTGGTATGACTGGTAGAAACACAGATATAATCATTACAATGTATACTGAAATGCAGCATCTGAAATACTGGATGTTATTTTAAAAGATACTTAATTGACAATAATTATCATTAAAGGTAAGTACAAAGGTACAGGCAGGGCTCACACAGTCTGTACAAGAGTGATGATCATATATCAAGTACTTATGGCCCCATGAACAACACAGACAGTGTAAGTTATATAACCATTTTAATGGTGTTAAAGATATGAAAACCTGAAAGGAAATGCCCTAAAACACTCGTATCATATCATAAAATTCAAGGTTATTCTATGCAGCAATTCATCTGTCTGTGCATACTGAAAAAAAACACTTGCAGACAAAAAAAAACCATCATATATAATCTAGAATTACCATTTGTCACATCTACGAAACTGGTTAGAATATGAAAGGATTTTAACCTCTTGGAGAAGAGGGGACGATTTTCAGTACGCTTTGTGCTTTGTCAAATTGAGAGAAAAGCAGAGGGATGGCAGAGGAGGAGAAGGAGGGGGAGGAGGAGGAGTAGGGGGAAAAAAGAGTATTCTCCAGATGATTTAGAGTAAAATCCTTAAATGGAAAAAAGTAGCAATACATCACTTAAATGTAGGTATGTTCAGACATTTACTGTACCCTGATTTGGTTTGCACTAAGATGTTACACTCTGCTGCGAGGGCCTCAGGGAGCGGGATTTTCCGCTCAGCCTCATTTTACAATGCTTAGCATTTGAGCACGACCGGCACAGGCCAGACTCCTGATCAAATATCGGACATCTTTCTTCTCGAGGAAGCAGAGGGGAGAAATGGGCTTTCACTCACCCAAACGTGTATATTTTTATGAGGCTAACAGGCGCACAGAGGCCCACTGCGAGTTATCTTAAAAGTAGTCAACTCTATTCGCTCTAATCAAGAGGCTAGCATGAACAGGGGCACCCTGGGATTGGCGAGAGTCAGAAACAGCATTTAGCACTTTGCTGACCTTGAGTCCACCTTTTCAAAAACGTCCTCGTGGAGCTAAGATTTTTTTTCCAGTCATTTTCAAGTCATTTTCTCCCCCTCAGGAGAATAAAGCACTTGATTGACCAGGACTCTTAGGCCAAATACAGCCACAGAAGAGGAGCTAACAGCCCCTGCTATGTCAAGAAGAAGATAAGTTTTTTTCATACACACATACATATATATATATATATATATATATATATACATGGAGAGAGAGAGAGAGAGCTCCATAATGTTTGGGACAAAGACATATTTTTGCCTCTGTACTCCACAATATTAGATTTACAATTTAAAAATTCATGCGTGGTTAAACCTCTTATTTAAGGGTGTTTTTTTTTTTAATTAACTTTGGTTTTATGAAATTGGTATCTTTTTTTATAAACAACCGTGTTGAAATTAAGTAAGTAACTAAGTATCATCACCAGGCCTGTAGTTGTTTTCTCTTCAGTGCATGAAATGCACGTTTTGATTGGGTGACTGAGTTGTCCGGTCAAGAATTTTCCCATTTTTGGCTTTGAAAAACACCTTTGTTGCTTTAGTAGTATGTTTTGCATCAATGTCTTACTGTACAATGAAGCGCCATCCAATCAGTTTGGAGACATTTGCTTGAAGTTGAGCAGCTAAGATGCTTTTTTGTACACTTCAGAATTCATTCAGCTGCTGCGATCAGCAGTTACATCATCAATGAAGGCAGGTGAGCCAGTACCTGTAACAGCCATACATGCTCAAACCATAATACCCCCACCGCCATGTTCTACATATGAGAGGTGGGGGCTTTGGATCTTGAGCAGCTCCTTTTTAGCCTCCACACTTAGCCCTTGCCATCACTCTGCTACAAGTGAATCTCGGGTTTCATCTGTCCACAAGATCTTTTTCCAGAAATCTGCAGGCTCTTTTAGGTACTTCTTAACTGTATCCTGGCCATCCTGTTTTGCTGCTAACTAGTAGTTTGCATCTCGCAGTGTAGCCTCTGTAGTTCTGTTTGTGAAGTCTTCTACGGACAGTACTGTCACTGACACATCGATGCCAGGCTTGTGAAGAGTGTTTATAATCAGACAGTTGTTTTGGGATTTTTCTTCATTATGGTGTGAATTCTTTGGTCATAAACTGCACAGGTCATTATTGGCCTACCAGGCTCGTTGCCATTACTAAGCTCACCAGCACTCTCTTCTTAACTTAATAATGTTCCAGTTGATTTTGGTAAGCCTAAGGTTTGGTCTATGTTTTTTTTTTTTTTTTTCTCAGCATCATACTGGCTTTCTTGTCTTTCATGGGCACAACTCTGGTCATCATGTTGTTAAATGCCAATAACAGACTCCAAAGGCTATCAAAAGCCTACAATCAAGACTAGATACTGAAAGTTCTCTTATACTTGACTAAGGAAGCAGAAACACCTGTGAAGCCATTTATCCCAAACCTTATGTTGCCCTGAAATGATAGGACTAAGTATAAATAATGCTGTAATTTCTACATGGTGAAGCCAACATATATTTTAAAAAATACCCTTAAATAAAAGCTGAGAATGTGCACTTTAACCACGTGTGTGTGTGTGTCTGTGTCTGTGTGTGTGTGCATGTTATTTGAAGGTGGTGCTCAGAAGTTCAGGTGTCACCCAAGAGGCAATTACTTATTTTTTTGTTTCTACTTAGCAATAATGTATTGAAAAGTTAAATATTACCATATGGTTTCTAGGGTGGTTGACTACAGTAACTGCAGCACTGTCCAAACACTTTTTAAAACTGGATTTACAGTGGATTTTGTTAAAGATACAGTATTTATCAAGATAAACACACAAATACAAAGCACACACTTAGAAATACATTCTTTCACAAACAGACTGATTTATGACAATGAATACTGACAATTAACGCAAACGTAATGGAATAATCCCAACATCATACGTCCTCAATTCCAACAGTCATAAAGAGATTTCAGGTGTACTCCCGGTTAACAATTTTCAAAAATAAAGAAAATGTTTGATTTTTTCCATCCTTGACGTTGCGTTCTGGGATTGATTTAGTTCACAACAGAATTGCAATTTAGACACACGAGAGGTGTTTCGGCGAAATGAAAGAAAATGGAGGCTGGAGGAGAGCTCTCGGAGAGGCGGGCCGGCCTCTCTGATGCGAACGCTGTTTCTGTACCACTGAGCTTTAAACAATGATGCGGCTTGGCCCGATTAGGATTAAATGTTCTTTCCTGCTAGTGTAGACGTTGCCTCTTTCTTCGCTGCGGGAGCCTCTGGGCTCTCTTAGCAATAGGAGTAAATTAGTGTGCACCTGTTCCAGAATCAGATAATACACCTCTGGGGGGTTTACTTTAGAGTAAAATAAAATGTACAAAGAATAAACGGAATATTACAGCACTACAGTAGCGAGGCAAAGTTGCTCCCACTTGCGTGAGGGTGGGAGGGGAGGTTGGGGGGGGGGGGGAACGGTTTTGCACAACAGGCTGCACAATATCCTTCATAAACTTCACCTTCAGAGAGGCTGTGGATCCGGCTCGTTCAGCCGAGCTCCTCCCTGACCGAGTCCTGTGGAGATGCCCTTCAACCGACAACAGTTTCAGTTCCGACCCTATGGCTACTCGTTCAGTCGCTCATTCAGACGCTCGCAGCAAAATATATTTACACGCGTCACGGTTTCCTAAGGCCTTACTGGAATCAGAACTGTTGCAGAGAAATATGAAACTACCGCTGAGAAACAGGGGTAATGTGTGGGTTAATTCCACTTTTGCTTAATGCTGCACCATCACCCATTGCAGGTCACATTTTCGACAACCTTTTGACATTTTTCTTTGCCGAGAAAACCATGTTAATCGCAACTAGATTAACCGTGTAATTGTGCAAGAAGTTCAACATCAGCGAGGTGCTAATACAGTAACACAAGTAACATTTGTAATTTTACACTGACTCCAATTTTGATATTGCATCCCATTAGTAAATGCATGAGATTTTTTTCCTTTACACTCACAGATGATTGAACTGAACTCACAGAATAAATTAAAACTTCATAAGTCTCAGACTAAGAGCAGGCCAGGGTGCACAGTAGCTTAAAATGAACTAATTAAAAACTCAGCCTTTCCCACGGAGACTTCCTGATCGGCATTATGTAATTTCAAATTTCATTACAAATAAAAAATAAATAAAACAACACTCAATCTGGGCCAACCAGAAAGTTCATTTGTACTGACGTGCTCCACTCCCCTGCAAACACACACACATAGACAGACACACACACAAAATGGTGTTCTCTCAGCCAGAATGGGAATGCTCTTATAATTCATAAATTATAAACATGTGCAGTGCTTTAAAATGTCATTCCCTTTAAGGAGAAGGGATCTGACACATAAGTAGTCCTGCGGTTACGGGGGGGGGGGGGGCCAGGAGGTCGCTCGCTGCCGGTCCGTGAGCAGGGCCGATATTGTGTCCCGCCGCATATCCATCAGAGAGAGCGGCTGGCCGGTCCCCAGGGGCCCGGTCTGAAATGTGCTTGTACTTATCTGAAATGCTATCAGTAGCGCACTCGCCGACAGCACCAGGACTTAAGCTTATCCCCAATATCAGCCATTACGAGATTCTGCTCTCGCGTAAGAACGTGCCACCCTGTGCGATACGGGTCAGGTGACTTTCGGACGGAAGGTCCGAAGTTGAGATTTTTCCCGGACTTTGGACCGAACGCGGTTACCTTCGACTAGGCCTGGCTCAGTTACCTGGGATTTCTTTATTGTTATTCGTCGCAAAAAGCCCAGCTGTTATCGTTCATTTTCCCCGCGCCGTCCTGTTGGGGCAGAACTAACAGGATTAGGCAGATAATTGTTTTTAATCTCTTGTACTCAGGAATGGGGATAAACCCACATTATGAGACAATATTTAAGAGCATTTCACACCTTTCAGATCATATTGCTTTAATCCACAGATTAAAAAGCAGCTCTTCCAATAAATCCTCCTCGCGGCACTTATTTGATGGAAAGCGAACTTCTGCGCACAGTGTGTGCCATCCTTGGGACCGCATACACATCAGACACTACACTGATGATCAATATTCTATAATGTCATACATATAGTCATGACACATCTCAACAAAACAGAAATCTATTGGACAGTGGCAGTGAGAAAAGCCTGCATGTATATCGATGAAATATGCAAATATGACTGGAAGTGCAAGAGAAAAAAAGGGAAAATGAAGATTGGAATGACTGACTGGAACTACTTTCAGCTCAGAAATGATAAATATAAAAATATACATTTCCCAAAGGCACAACATATCAGATATAGACACTGGTAATTATATATTTTTAATTAGTGTCAATTAAAGATATTGCAACAAGTAATTCCTGTAACCACTAATTCTAATCATTTAGGCTTGTGATAAGAATAATAAGAAAAATACGTGCAAGCCACAACTCTGCATTAATACAAAATGTGTGTAATATACATTAATAAATGCTTAACTTTGAAATTTGTCTCTAACTTTGTGAGCAGAATTCTGTAATCAGGTTTGATATTGATGAAGCAGACAATGTGCGATAAATTCAGACCAAATTGTACCAACCTGGGTAGATTTAACACAGGTTCTTAAAAACAAAATAATCTAAACAATGGCTGCCTGAGAACTGTTTTTGAACAATCAGTCAAAAATAAGGAAATGTGAAATGTGAGACAGTTCTTTCGAAAAATACATACTGACCTTTCACTCTCAGTGTAAGCCTACTTAATTTAAACATGACATAGCAATTGTATTTTTAACATTACTCACCATATTTGCATTATAAGAATACATTTCAGTTAAAATTATTCTCTCATGAGCACGAAACACAAGAGAGGTAAGATTCAAATTGGTCTTTGCCAAGAAGAAATGATACCATAATTTGAGCTCTGCAAGTTTCATCAGTAACAAATGAATGGTCATAAAAAACTTAAGAACAGTTGTTTTCTTCTATGTAATGTAGCCAAGGTATGGGGTAACATTTATATGAAGGGCGATTGTTTCTGTTTTTAGTGGACTATCTAAAAAAACTATCCTATTTAAAAAGCTGAGTATCTTTTATTGTATGAGAACAGAAAAAAGAAAACTCAAAACTTTATTTAGGCCTTATAACATACAAATAGCCTTAATTTGGCAGTGAAAAAAACAAAAACAGCATCAGTGTCAGACCAAATATGTCCATATGAGGCCAGTATCAGTTTGGAAAAAACTTTCATTATTTTAAGACGTGGAACTACTCTGTGTGTTTCATTCTAGAAATAAATTATGGAGACACTGGGGTGATGTCTTCTGATCTCCAGGAAGGCAGTTCTTGCATGCATAAAATGCCCAGCTGGTCACGAGATAAAACACTAATAATTAGTTCCAAAATGTTACATTTCATCATGAATACTTTTAATAATCCTATTTATTTAGTCTCATACGTGCTGCATAATTTCAGCCACCGCCACCAACCGCCCCCCCCCTCCACCCCCCACCCCCCCCACCTGCACATAAACACACACACCCTCTCTCTCCCACTGGTGCCCCTCTACGGAGAATTCCAGTTCTTAAGCAGAGCATTATCATTCTTGCTTCTAATTAAACTGGCGAGCCGGTGGCATGTCCTGCCTTGAAGTCGTGCTGAAGATCAGGGCGGGATTGAAATGCGCGCGGACGGCCCGCCTTCCCCGCGGCCGCGCCGCGCCCGACGGCTCCCGCCCGGCCCCGCTGCTCCCTTTGACCGGCCCGGATCCGGCCTGATCAAAAGTAGCCGACGTGGGGCTCAGGCAGAGGGCAGGGGCGGGGCTCGGCGGCAGGGGGGTGGGGGTGGGGGTGGTGGGGGCGGGGGAGAACGGGCGAGGCGTGGGCCCCGCTCGCGTCCCGGATGTGGGGAGCCGGGTCCCCCGCTGCAGCCGGGCTCTGATGATGAGGCCGGGGCCCGCAGATTTCTGAGGCCTCCCTCAAAGCAGAAGGTGGCCCCGCCAAGCAGGGCCCCCGCCAACAGCGTCTCTAATTAACTCGGTGAAAAAAAAGGCGGTGCCCCCACCCCCTCCCCCCAAACCCCCAAAACCCCCCTCGCCCCAGCCGAGGAAATCGGCCGTCCCGCGTTCCCCGGGCCGGACCACACAGCAGCCCCAGAAGGCCCAAGGTGTGCTTTATTTTCATACGCCAGATTGGGTCAGCGCAGTGGCGGGGAAGGGCTGTGGCTCGCTTTGTACACACAGTTCTAGGAAGCGACAAAGAAGCAAGGACAGTCTAAAAGCACCTGAGGTAATCAGTGCATATTAACGGCACCAAAACCTGCGCCATTACATTTATTATGGCTGCACTAGATGTTATGTCTGTATCTAAACATGCCATTTTCAACATAGCGTTAAGGACATTTGCATGGATAGAGTGACCAAAGTATGATTAAAGCGTCTTTGTGTTGAATTTGTTGTGGTTTTGTTGTACCAAACACTAACATGAGCATACATAAATGACCGTATTTCATACAGAACAATTATGTAGAAAATCCATTTCAAATGCAGCACAATATTGATTCATTTGGGCGAGCACATCAAAAAACACAGAAAAGACAGACATACCCAGATATCGATATCATATTTGAAAAAAAAAAAAAACAAAACATTTATACCATAAAAAATCTAATAGGTGTCACGTTTTATTTGATGGTGCGAGATTATCCCGTAGCGTGGAGAGGTAGACACCTCGTAACCCCCAGAAAATAATTTCTTATCTCCCAGAGAACGTTTATAGACATTCAACTTTTTTCTTTTTTTTATACTCGTCTCGGATCCCTGCCAATACATCAATCCATCCGCGAGCGCAGCCAACCTCCCAATAAGCATGGCAATGAAAGCGGTGCCATATTAGTGATTTATCAATCGGCTTTGGCTCCTGCCTGCTGTTCCCAGTTGCCTCCGCGCGTTTATGGGAAGGCGGATCTCCGGAGCGCCGGTGTTCTGGCTCCGGCGCGGGGCCTAGCGGGGCCTAGCGGGTCCGGCGGACCGGGGGGTGGGGTGGGGTGGGGTGGGGGGGGGATCCCGACGGGTGGATCGCGGGGAGAGGAGGAGCCGGAGAGGGGGGAGCCCTGAGAGAGCGAGACCGGGGGCCCTGGGGCGGCCTCGGAGGGGGCCGGGAGACGAGTCGCCGTGTTTAACACGCGGCGGTAATGAGTTTTACCGCGGCTTAAGCCGTATTGCTTTCCGCCAGGTGACGGGAGCTTGGGGGGGGGGCGGGTAGGGGTGGGAGGTGGTGGGGAGCTGGGTTGGCGGCTGTGGGAGCTCCCGCTCTTGCCGGACCCGCTCGACTACGCGGAGCGAGAGAGGGATGGGGGAACGGGGGGACAAGCGCTCACGCTCGTCCACCGCGGCCAGCGTGACCCATGAGCCCCGTCCCCCCGCGGCGGGATCGCGTCGATTCGGACAGCGGCGCGCACGACTCAGAGACCTCATTCTCTCCTCCTCTCTGCGGCCCTTTTCCATCGTTCCACCTCTGAGCGCTGTCATTAACCGCTCCCCAACAGGGGGGACGGACGCATTCGCCATCAAGAGCCTGCTTCTGAATACATTTCACTGAATTATGAATGCCGCATGCGGTTATGTAATGTTCTCCGTAACTTTTTTTTTTACATGACTTACACTAATTTAGATATGCAAATGCGGCAATCGCAATTTACGGGGCAGAGAGAGGTGAAGCCAGAGGGAAGAGCTCTACTCCGGCAGCCCAGTGAAAACACCACTCCTCTAACAAAACAGATTCCATCGCCCCTAACTGTTTCTGACTCGAATACTTACTGGATTCTTCATCAGGACTCCGCCGCGTTCATTCATATTTCATGTTTGCTTGTTCTCTCGGAATTCCTCTGCCTTTCTTTGATGGCGGAAAATAAAAGCTCTCGTATCTCTGCGAAAAGACTCACAGGCTGTTCGGAATAATATAACCGGTGAGCTGCCATGAACGTTGCCAAAGAAATGAGATCTATATATCTTATCAGGGCCACATTCTGATTGTTCTCCATTTGAATTGCATAGCCTTACAGGAGTGCAGGCACCATCAATATGAATGTAAAATACTTTTCCACCAGCAGACACTGTATTGGCCTGTACGAGATATTTTCATAACAGTGCGGACATGTCTTTTCTACCAATTGACTAGAGAGGTAGGAGTCCTGTATAAAGAGTTCTCCTGCTTCACTGAAAATTTTCCATGATTATTTTTTCCCTAATGTGACCAAAAGTTCTTCCCAATATCATGTTAAACATCCTCCTCATCTTCTAATACAAAATCTACAAGCACACAAAAAAAAGAAACACTGCAAATTGAGTGGTTTAAAACATAGATGAGACTATTGCATGGGACTCAATGAACTACCCCGTGATTACACGCAAGCACACAGGAACACATGCACACGGAAGCGCGGGCACACACACGCGTGCACTCGGACGGACGCGGGCGTGTGTGTTTCATTAGAGGCGGCTTGCAGAGGTGTTTCTCAGCGCTGTTTGCTCATGGCTTGTGTTTCGGTGGCGCCGGTGTTGACAGAGAGGAGGGCCTGAGCGTACTTGACCTGCAGCCCATTAAGGCCTGGTCTGGAACATGTTTTTTTCCCTCCCATCGCCCTCGCAATGCATTCTGAAAGCTAGACTCAATTATGACTCCTCAAACTGGATCGGGTCCAGCTTACCGCGGGGTCAACCCGTTTTAGCACACGCGACGTCCGAGCCGGCCGTAGCACTGTCTCAGCAGAGAAAACGTACGCTCAGCATCACCGACCTGCTCGCACAAATGCGTGTTCAATACCTCACACGCACCAACAATGAAAGCCCACAATTCATATTTTTTAAATGAATGTTGCCCCTATTGCTGCTATTATTTGAATGTTTTTGAAAATTTGCCACACCGAAAATCAATCAAAATATTTCCATCATCTAAATCATCTCTAATAACTAGTTAGCAGCGTATTCCTGACAGAGAAACATGCTCTTGACACACTATCACTTTTAAATTATATCTAAATAAAGCATTATTATGAATGGATAATGGTATAGTGCCACTTAATTACTAGCCATGCTGACTTTTAATTTAAGTCCAAATTAAATTATGTTGCATGTTTCAGCAGCTGTCCTTACAAATATTCATCATATTGGCTTAGGTGTTCCTGTTTTATACTTTGGGTAAAATTTTGTAATGTTAATAAGAATTGTTATGGCTAGATTATAGAAAAAATTCACACTGTTATTTCCTACAATCCTTAAAGAACAGTTTTCCTGCTTTTAGAGACGGGTTGTCTTCCAAAGCTTAAGAGTGCCACCCGGTGGAAAAATAATGTTATTTAATTTCAGTAACTGACAGAAAAGTTCTCTGAACTTTAACAGTTCTCAGGTATCAAATCGATCTCCCTTTTTCTGCAAATATTTAACTTTAAAAGATATGCCTGAAACATTAATTATTTAATTGCTAATATACTGTATATTCATACACACAAACATAAAGAACAACTTTTCTGTTCTTTATCTTCAAATATGGATTGCACATTGGTCACTTTTTCATTTTCTGTCAATACTAAACATATTGGCATTGGAATTCCCTTCCTGGATTTTCACTTCAATCTGCCCTACACAATTCCCAGATTGCATCACTCTGGTCTGTTTGTATATTAATGCGCTGTACTCAACCTCAACTGTTTTTCACCTAAAAGAGCAAAGTCAGAAAACACACTCAGCTAAGCTGTAGATAAATTTGTGTGGGTAAGTCTATAGAATATGAAATGGTATGGTACAGTAAATCCACTTACAGTAGGCAGCGCAGTGGCCTCACACTATGGAGTGTGACCAGCTTTACAGAGCACTGTGCAACTGTAGCTGATGAGCAAACTGAGGTTCATTAAATAAATAATAAATGGCACAATAATTTTAGGGCAGCCACCAATACATAGTCTGATTATATTGTTTTGTTTTAATGCAATTGCAGCAAGAGGTGCCCATTTTCCACATGCAGTAGAGCCAGGAAATCTCCGGTAGTGACATCAGTGATTTTATGGAAAATGTAAAAGGAAAGGTGGCGTTATTCACTGAGAAACAGGATTCAGACCAGTTTTTCCCAACGGTATCTGATGTATTCACATGTATGTATCTTCCAAAAGCTACAAAACAGCATCTTCCAACAGCTGTAAAACAATATACCTTTTTTTTATTTTGAGATGGAAACATATCTTTGTGTGCCTAGATGATAAGAGTTATTTTACTGAAGAGAATAATAAGAGATGAAATTTCACAAAGCCTTGTGAGAAAAACCATCTATCTTCATAATATTTATCCTATCCTCAGTTATGGGTTTAATCATGATACATTCTGATGAATGATAACCTGCACTTACACAATTATATTTGGGAGTAAAACACTGATTGGTAGTCTTGGATTGTATACTATTCTTAATTTCCTGTGTTGAAAAGGGTTGATAAGTCCAAATAATTATTTGTGAACATTTACCAATTGCTAGCTAAGAAAAGCCAATACTAAGGATACAGTAAATAATTATATAGTTGATTAAACATCAGGATAATGGCTTCATCAGAGTCAGAAGCTTTTAATGGAATGGCTGGAGAGAGACAGAAAAAGAAACTCAGTCCTCAACTGGTGATTCTCAAAATTACTGAGTCTTGTAGTAGCTTTATACCCACTTAGCTTTTCAGTCAAACACATTCCCATTGACACATTTTGTCACCATGATTAGACTGTAGGCTTGTAGCTTAGCTCTTATCTCTCAACAAACATTCAGTATTGTAATGTTATGAGATTTACCAAGGAATTGTAGCAGTCCAACTGAGATAATGCCAGTGATCATTCTTCTGTTTAACAGTTGTCCACACAATCATTTGCACGGACATCATGGGAACAGTGTAATAATCGTTAAAACTAAGCTATGCAGATTAGAATGTTTAAGTTATTTCTCTAGGAGGTTTAGCATGTAAAGAAACCCATTGAATTGTATGTTACTTTTAAACACGCATTTTATTGCTTCCAATCTGAGGCATAGGTTTAGGCCTAATACACAATGTAGATGTTCTGTGTCCATAAAAGTCCAAGTAGTCACATTTACTGAGCGAGAAAAAGCACTTCGGGCCAAATGTAAAATGTCTATTTACAAGGGTGAGGGGATAGCTTAAAGATCACCTGCCTGCATTCGTCAAGTTAAAAAGTCCAGAACGAAAGCCACTCCAGACGTGTTTAAATTAGCCTTTCCCCTGGTGGGCCCAAATCAAATAAAACACAACAGTTGGAGTCCAAACAAGTTACAAGAACGTCCTTGCGGGTTTTATCCACTAAAGCAATAGTAACTAGAACAACCTTCTCAAAGGCTAAAATGTCCCAGTGGCCCAACACTCAATAAAGATTTGGCTACTTAAGAAGGTCGAAGCAGCAAGCCATTTAGGGCCTGACACGGACCCGGCGAGCACACCGCGTTTCGCCATCAGTCATACTGGGGTAATGCAATTTTACTGATAGTTTTTTCCCCCGCACTAGCTAGTGATTTGCTTAAGCTAATGCACGATGCAAATGACACCCAGAACAATGCATCTTCATCACCCCGAACCTCTGTCCCAGACGCGAGCTCTCTCCTGGGGTAGTCCCTTTCGCTTTACGTGACTGTCTGGGGCTGAAGCTGCCGGTGATGTCAGACTGGTTCAACACCACAGGACTATATTAGGTATTCTTTGCTGATACATATATATATTTATGTTTTTTCAGCAGAACATCTCCATGAACACTAGTACACTGTGGCTTTAAAGGAAGAAAGAAACAAAAATGTACATTTGATGCTGTATGCTGGATTTTCCCACTCTGGGAGATGTGCTTACCTTGCTGAGGCTGTGATAAGAAATAATTGTTTTGTTTTGCATTATTTGATTTGTTCCAGAAAACATTAAACGCTTCACTGCCCTTCTATTTTTGTTAATGTAGTCTAGAAAAAGAAAAAAAAAAGATTCTAAATCGCTATCACACTGAGCTCCATATTGTTTGGGACAAAGTCATTTTTTCTTGATTTGGCTGCACTCCACAATTTCAGATTTGTTTAGTAAACAAATTATTTGCATGTGATTAAAGTGCAGATTCTCAGCTTTGATTAAAAGGGATTTTTATACATTTTGGTTTCACCATGGAAAGATTTCAGCACATTTTAGACATAGCCCCCCATTTCAGGGCATCATATTGTTTGGGACAAATGAATTCACAGGTGTTTCAAATCAGGTATGTTCAATTGCTTCCTTAGCGCCGGTACAAGAGAGCATTCAGTAACTTGTCTTGATTCTTTTGATTGTCTTTGGAGTCTGTTATTGGCATTTTTTAACATGAAGACCAGGGTTCTACCAATGAAAGTCAAGGAAGTGATCATGAGGCTGAGAAATAAAAAGAAAACAGAGACATACTTCAAACCTTAAGACTAATCAAAATCAACTGTTTGGAACATCATTAAGAAGAAAGAGCACTGGTGAGTTTGGTAATCACAAAGGTAGGCCAAGGAAGACCTCTACAGTTGATGACAGAATAATTCCATCATAATGAAGAACTACCCCCAAACACCTGTCTGACAGATCAGAAACATTCTTCAGGACTACACTGCAAGATGTAAAACCACAGGTTAGCCACAAAATAGGAGGACAGGTCTGCCCTTAGAACCTCCAGCCTTCTGGTTACAAAGCCAAGGCCCAGAGTAGCAGAGAGCTGCCCCATAATTAAATTTTTTAAAAGTTCATTTGTGCCACTGTGTGTCATTATCATCATACATATTTAATGCAGTTGACACAAGGGGGAATCTTTTCTGGCTACTGGCTGTCAGTCTTGAAAATAATCAGGGTCTGACAAACTTTGGAGTGACTACATGGCTTCAAAAGTTCAGCTCTAATTAAAGATGAAAGCATAGAGTTGAAGATGGGTATCTAAGTTGTGCATAGCTCTAACTTCAGTCAACAGTCTTAAACAGGTGTTGAAGTTGCTGAGATATGTTCCTATTATACTGTAAATTTCATAAATGTGTATATATACAGGAAGTGACAAGTGATGAGTTTAAAAAGAGATTATTCCAAAATACAGACTATGGTAACTGTTAATAAAATTAGTTTTCATTACATAAGCATGGCTCAAGACATAAAATGATGCATGCATAATAATACACATAAACATGAAAAACTGCAGGCACCATTATTTTCCACATGCATTTTGAACACTTCACAGATCTGAATACACTTTTTTAAAAAGACTAACAATCGTCCAGCTTTGGCAAGACTTCACTGTTGCTTAACAGTGTGTACAGCGGTCTGCTAAGATGAGTCGCAAATCCACTGAACAAAGGGACAATTACTAGTGGTCTTATAGTGCCAGCCTTAACTTTTAATGCATTCCTTCTGAAGTCCCCATTCATCACTATAAGACATTTTATTGTGTTTGTTTTCGCCTTTGACTGACAAGCTTTGTTTGGTGTTTGTCGACTTTGCAATTGAGCCTGTAGTGGCGCGATTACAGGCTTACATCAAAGTTCTTTTTAAACTGCATCCCATGGCCTGCTCTCTCCCTGTAGACCTGTCTGTTCTGACAGTGCGTACCCCTTGTATGTGACAGTGCTCGCGCCGAGAGAGGGGGAGAGCAGTCAGCGGAGATGACGACTCTCAGCCCAGGACTCTACAGGTTCTACTTCATGGCCCCGAGCATTAATGTTGTACTCTTTGTTGCAGACTGCCATGCGGATTGAGATAAACTCGACGAGGGCTTCTACGAGCCTTCCAGACCGACACTGCTAATCTTGTCCCCCCCCCCCCCCAATTCTCTCCTCTGGTAGCAGCCTTCAAATCGCGTCGCTAAATCCCTCCATATCTCCCTCCCAGGCCTCTACCTCTTGTGTTTGCGAACAATTCCCTCTCAGCAGCCCTTGGATGTCAGCCCAAGACTACTACAGCCTGGCTCACAACAGCCAGGAGAGAAATAACCCCACATTATAGATATTCATATAAGTATATCATTTTCATTATGGATATCATTCATGTGCCATTGACGGCTCTAATATGCTTTTTTCCAGCATTTACGATTTCATAAGGCATTGTGCAGGATGCTCTGGGAAAAATGAAAGGGAGGATCCGAGGATGAGAAAGCGAGAAATCAAATGTAACAGAAAATAAAAAAATCTGCCATTATCCCAGGCAACAAGATTACACATTCAATTAAATGTATGACTAAAAGCTCATTAAGTACGATTTGAATGGAATTTTAATGCAGTGTACACGACTCTGGTTGCACGTTGTCAGAACAACTGCGTTCCTAATTTCAATAATAAACATCAAACTTCTGGAATGGAAAAAAAAAACACACTTCAATCCCGCCACAGACGAGAGTTCTATTCCCTGATCGCAAGGGCTATCTCTAAAGTATAACTGTGTTCTCTTCCCCTGTCAAACTGAGTCCTCAAATCTAATTTGAATGCTAATTATTTTGGTCAGTTTATAAACTATAGATCAACCTAGTCTCTGTCTCTTTTTTAATTTTTTTTTTTTTTTTTTTGGAGAACCTCGAAGAGCCTCCCCTTGTGGATTTAAATTACCTTGCCTCCCAACTTGTCTCCTGTCTCTGCATCTTTCATTATACAACAGATGACCTATCAGATATTCCTCTTCTTCAGCAGCTCATCTCTTATTGCCAGCCATCAGCGAGAAAAAAGCGGACGGCCCCTTTTTATCTTCATTCTGCTGCTGCCCGCCCGCCTTTTTTTTTTTCTTTCTAAAGATCGCTTGCCAATTGCTCTCTCTGCTTTACCCAGTGGAACATACAATGTCTTCTGAACTGACAATTCTAGCTTCTTTTATTCTGGTTCTATTTTTTTTTTTTTTTCATTTTTTCTTTGATGAAAAAAAAAAGCATTTAGATAGTGTAAGAATCCAAGTGTATGCTCCTTGTAATTAAATATGCTATATTGTTTGTGGAATACAGAGTATGCTGGTGTCAGCTGCTAATTTAATTTTAAAACTAAAATTAAGACATTTTTAGTGGGAGAGAACTACAATAGATATAATTAAATGAAGATGTATACTGTATATATGCAGTGGAGTCCATAAGAATTTGGACAGGGACACTTTTTTGTGGCTCTACTCCAGCACAATGGATTTGAAATGAAACAACGAATAAGAGGTTTAAGTGCAGAATGTCAGCTTTCATTTGCAGGCATTTCATCCATCTCAGGAGGAACATGCATTTGGAGTCTGTCATCTCCTAACATGAGGACCAAATCAGTGTCAATGCCAGTAAAGGAGGCAATCGTGAGACTGATAAATCTGAATGAATTGATCCGAAACACAACCAAAACATTGGGTGTGTCAAAATCAACTGTTTGGTATATTGTTAGAAAGCAAGAATGCACTGGCAACCTTATAGCAAATAACCTTATATAACCTAACCCTAACCTTAACCCTTATAGCAATAGCAAATAATCAGGTCGACCACAGAAGACCACTGTAGTGGTTAACATAATTTCAGTTGCAAAGAAAAAACTTTTCAGATGGACGAAAAGATCAACACTCCAAGATATAGGCATAAATGTGCCACAGACCACGATAAAGAGAAGATTACATAAGCATAACCTGGGGCTTCACAGCAAGATCCACACCGCAGGTAAGCCTCAAGAAGAGAAAGCACCCCCCCCCCCCCCCATCTTTGAAACATGATGGTGGTGGTGTTATGGGTTGACCATGTATGGCTGCCACTGGAAATGGCTTACTTGCCTTATTAGTTGATGCGGCAGCTGATGGCAGCAGGATTAATTCCAAAGTGCACAGAAACAACTCATCTGAGATCCAACCAAATGCCTCAAGACTCACTGAACGGCAATTCACCTTGCAGCAGGACAATGACACACTGTTAAATCAACCAAGGATTTTTTTTCAGTGCCAAAAAGAGGAATGTTCATGACTGGCCAAGTCAATCACTCGTCCTGAAAGAATTCAATTAAAAAAGGGGTTTCATTTGCTGAAGACTGAAGGTAAAAAGCCCCTGAAACAAGCAAGAACGGAAGATGGCTGCCGTACAGGCCTGGCAGAGCATCACCAGGGAAGATAACCAGCATCTGGTGATGTCTATGACTTCAGGCAGTCATTGAATGCAAGACTTGCAACCAAGTACCAAATATGAGGACTTCAATATTAATTTGTGCAATTACATTTGGTCCCCTAACATGGGAGGGGGCAATGTACAAAACCGGCTGAAATTCCTACATGGATCACTGGATATGGATGTAAACACCCATAAATATAAAAGCTATAAGTCTTCACTTTCACCTCATATTCATAGTTTAATCATTTTCATTTCAAATCCAATGTGCTCAAATACAGAGCCAAAACAACAAAATTGTAACTGCCCAAACACTTAAGGATTGCACTATATACAAGTAAACATAGTGATATGTTGCTGGACAGAGGTCATTCATTACACCATTACTTCATATGCTACCGCATCTAATCGGAAGTGGTCAGTATTGTGATTTTGTCCAAAATTGGGTAGTGCTGAAAGCTACATTTAGCTTGTCTCTAGCTGTAGTTTTCAATATGGTTGCCATTATTTTCTTCCCCACACAAAGGAATTTATCTTTCTTGAAGAAAACATGTTGAGATCCTTTTTAACACTAAATAATGGAAGCGTAGCCATTCTTTTTCTGCTTGTTGGGTGCTGGAGAATGAGAGCCAATTTAATTGAAGGCTGAACCCCCGAAAAGGGGTCTTCTGAGACCTTTCCTTTTTTCCTAATGCCATTATCTCCCTTTCCTGGTGTCTAGGATGCATAAACACAGCAGTCATTGGAAAGACATTGTTCCTGATAATTACTGTCAGACTTCAAGATAAGTGCACTACGTGATGCAACGTTCTAGTCGGGGCCCACTCTCCCTCTTCTCTGCAAATGCGTTCTTGAGCCTTCAAATGGGACCTATGGCAACAGCACTTGGCATTTTGCCATCAACATCAGTCTGTTTTTTTTTAATACAAAGGCACAATCTGGGCCCTTTCATCTCTCCAGCTATATTTAAAGATGACATTCTAGCCTGGCAGACTCTCCCATTGTCCTCTCCGTGATTATTTGCCTGTATTGTTGTTTAGCCAGAGTCGAAGGTTCCTAATGAAAGGTCTGCTCCCAATTTAAAGGTATTTATTAAAATGCAGGCTATCCAATACACTCCTGAGCATGAGGGTGCGGGGCAGGGGGGTTGCAGGGAGAAAACCTGAACGAGCTGGTTAAAAGTTAATTGTATAATTTTCATGCAGATGAGGGCCACATGTACATGAATCCCTGCTCTGCAATTATTGAAATAAATAAATAAAGCACTATAGAAATGCACTGGGACTCCGTGCCGGGTAAACAATCAGCTGAAGTTTAATTTGTGGTAAACAAAGTGAAGATACACCAGGGGTCTCTAAAGGAGAAACTAAGGTTAAATTAAATTTAGAAATGCACAGATACAAGACGTTTTGTGTTTAAACCACGCAATTAACCCAATCCCTTAATGATGAAAAAGGGCTGGTTGCAAAGCAGTACTCCAGGAACTGCTGTATAATAAAAGGAAGGATATTACCACCCGTCACCAGCTGTGAAATTTACATGTGGGGTTAAGATCCGGGCCAGGACTCCGAGGACTGCACACGGCGGAGTCACAATCTTTGTGCCGTCATGTCATTTGGTTAAATGCAACTGTTTACAACTAGACGCAACATTCCTCAACAAAAAAGTGCCATCGCCTCGGAAAACGTAAAAATCATACAACAAAATTAAATTTATCAATCACACTTAATGAGAAAGCAATTCAGTGAAGACAGAAAGCAGTTTAGACATTTTTAATAAGAGTGTAACTGTAGTCAATATACTCAAAATATGCTGATACAGAATGCGTTACATTCTAAGCTTTGAAACCTCTTTTTATTCCATAAAATATTTAAAAATAAAGACGTCGGACCTGCAACAAAATATTGATTTTCAGCAGGTAAATTACAGTGCATTTATACTCTGAAATAAACTGAAGCACAATGTTTGACATTAGACTTGAAAATTGAATGTAGAATTTACACATTACATGAACTACCCTGATAAATAAGAATCTCAAAGACTTGGTATTGAAAACAAAAGTAATCACAAGACACCAAGGAAAAGTGGTTACTAAATACAACACATTGAGGACTTATTTTGCTATCCAAATGTCAACAAGAATATTAAACCACTTTGAAATGTTTAATGGAGGACTCCTGTTTTGAAAATACCAAAGTATAAGATTTAATTTCTTTCTAATTTACTATTCTTTGATAATGTTCACATTTTCCCATAAGCGACTTCAGATTAGTTTCGTAGAGAGCATACAACTACAGACTAACAATACTGGTTTTGACAAGTCGTCCCATGTGAACAGAGATCATGATTCAGAGTCCCAATGCACAATTCTATTAGGGTGAATTTCATCTACAGGGGTTTGCTTGAAATAAAATCTTATTTTTAGGTTAGCCTCCTGCAGTTTTCAATTTTTACTATCCAATACCAAATTACAATTAAAAAAAATAATAATTTGAGAAAGCCAAAGGTGAATGCCAAAGTTTACATTGTCTAATTAGGTTATGGGGAACAGTTTGTGAAGAAAATGATAATAAAATAGAATAAAATGACCAATAAAATGGAAAAGAGTCATCCAGAAATGACACTGGAACTGCTTGTGCTTTCAAAATGTAAAAAGCATTTAAGCTTGCCTCTATGCCTAAATAACCAACAATCAAAATACACTTAAATGACATTACAAAATATGCCAGACTACTTGCAAATGCATAGTAGACAGAAAGCAATGTCATTGGACAATGAAGGAATATGAAATATAAATTTGGGTTTTATTTATTTTTTTTTTTTACAGAAAAATATGGCAGTGCCAATATTTCTACAGGAAATCTAAATCCAAATTGCACAATTTTTGCAACTTTAAAACATCTAATAAATGCGCACAATTTGAAATAAAACAGCAACCCCGCATATACAAGTAATCCATGTCCTTTACGTAAAAACTATTAGAAGTTACTATAAAAATATAAAAATAAACAAGGCTAAAGTCAGTCAAGCAGAGGAAAGTAAATGCACGCTATAAAACTACATAAAAAACAAATTAAAACCATGTAAGCTTGCCGATTACTATATATACACGCACTAAACATTCAGCTCATTTCTGCCTGGTACGTCTCACTGGTTTGGCCTCTTCTGAGCTTGTACTGTCCGCCTTCTTTTCAGCCTTTGCTCTTCCTCGAGTGGCAGTTTCTGCAGGAGAAAGAAAATGACTTGCAAAATAAAAGGACCCCTCAATCAGGACAGTTAGCAAATAGTTTGCATGCAATTTATGCGTGCAAGAAACTGACCGTAGAAAGAACTCTGTGCTTTTAAACGTGAATATGGGCTCATGGTAGCATTGATCTCCCTAAATCTACAAATTGTAATTTAACTAAATGCTTTGCTTGTTAATAACCACCACCTGGATTCTATTTTTTTTTTTTTTTTTTAAATCAGTAGGGCTACTTTGATAAGATTAATTCAGGATTCGTTACTTACGTTTAGCACTTTCCTTTTTTCTTTTGGTAGGGCACTCCTCTTGGGCTGGCACAGGTTTCACATCATCTTGGGCCATCTTTCTCCCGCCCCGTCTAGCAGGCCTTGGGGTTTCCATGATTGGCTTTGTTTCTTCTACCTCTTTAGCAAGCGCTTTCCCTGACTTTTTTGCAGTGCCCCTTTTTGCTTTGTTTGACTCGTCCTCAATTTTGGTTTCATCCACTTTTGTCATCCTGCCTCTAGCCCTCTTAGGCAGGGAATCAAGGCTCACAGACTCACTAGTCGAGTCATTATCACCATTAACCTCATCTGTATCTTTCTGTGTCAATTTCCTTTTTGTCCCTCTTTTTGCAAGGGGGACATCATCTTTTACAGGGTCGGATTTAGGTTTAACAGCCTGCGTTCTTCCTTTTCTTGTGGACTGAGCCTTTTCCGTGTACGGTTCTGAACCCTGCTGCCCAGTCGGCTGAACGGCGGATTTCTTTCCAGCTCTTCCTCTGCGTGGGACAGGTTGCGGCTCCAAATTCACTTTGGTTTCGTCAGCCCCATTCTCAGCAAGTCCTGCAGTTGATCCTTCACTGATCATCGACCGTCTTTGCTGAGATCCTTCTTCAGAACTGGGTGACACTGCAATTTCAGTGGTATGTGAAATCGCCAAATCAGAAGTCCAATTGACAGATTTCTTTGCAGGAACTCGTTTCACATTCTTGATACTGGTTGCAGTTTCTACACTTCTATCAGCTTCAAGAACTCCAGCTTTTCGTGAGCCAGCTTTTCCTCGTCCATTTTTCACAAGATCATTTGACGATGAAGTGTCAGGTATGCAGTCTCCATCCAAAGGTGCAGAAGGAACATCAAGAGCAACTGAATCAGAAATCTTAGCCTGTCTTCTCGTCCCCCTCACCTTCTTGGGGGACTTGGTAGAACATTCTGTGGATGAAATTTCAGCTTGGACTGAAGTCACCTCTGCTGTGCTGTCCAAATTCTGAGCCTTTCTACCCCTGCCACGACCAGACTTTAAAGAAGGAGCAGGGGAAGCAACCGTTTGCGAGGCCAAACTGTCAACTGCACCACGACGTCCTCTTTTTGGGAGGACCTCGAGTGATGTCTGAACCTCTGTCACAAGGGCCTTAGCTTTCCTTCCTCGCCCAGACTTAACAACAGGTACCTCTTCCTTTGACTCGGGCAAACAGTTTCCAACATCAGACTGCTTGGCATCAGACACAATGCTCTCCATAGCTTGTGCTACACTGTTATCAACCTCACTCGTTTCAGCTTGTTTTGGCTTTCTTCCTCTTCTAGGTTTTATGACGGGTACAGGTGCAGGCATCGTCTCCGGTGCATCATCAATTTTTTTAGGTGCTGGGGACATTTCAATGCATTTGATCCTGTCGCTCTCATAACTCTCATCAGCTACATCTGTTACTTTTGCCTTTTTGCCTCTACCAATTTTTCTAACAGGAGCTGTGGAAGTGTCATTTTGAGGAATTTCTTTGGTTTTCTTTCCTCTTCTTCCTTTAGCAGGGACCAGATCAGGAACAGGCTCTTCTGCAATTTCCATGTCTGAACCTCTCACTTCATCACCACCTTCCATTTTGGACTCCATATTTTCACTTTGCTTTTCTTTAATGGTAGCCTTTTCAAATTCTTCCAATTTCTTTGCCCCCTTTCTTCGTGTTGATTTGATTGGAGCTGCAACAACTGAGCTGATTGGCTCTTCCTTGATTTCTGAGATTTTTTGACGGGTCCTCTTTATTACAGTAGCTGCTACCTGACGCGCTTGTCTACCTCGTTTAGGTTTTTCCTCAGGCAAATTCTGGTCTACATCACCTGCACTGTTGATTTCTGCATCATTTTGAGCCTTTGCAGGGTCACCGTTGTTTGCATCATCCCCTGAAATATTTTCCACTTGTTTTTGCGATCTTCCCCTCACAGATTTTTTTGTAGCATTACTTTTGGTTTCCTCAGGCATCAGCCTAATGGATTCTTCTTTAGAAGCCATCTCTGCTTCTGTAAATGCGCATTTTAAATCAATATTATTTTTATTCATTTAAAATATGCAAAAAGATGGAAAAAAAAATCATGCCTAGGCCTACATTTCAACCATATGGAACACAAAATAGTTACAACAATCGCCAGCATAGTCGGCTATTTTACCTTGAACAAATACAAAGTGTGGCCATTCATTTAATACTTATGGAAAGGGGGGGGGGGGACTACACATACTGAGAAAATCTATACTCATCTGCATCTAGCAGAAAGCAAATCAATATATTTTGCTAGTTCCACATGAAACACACATTCCTTATCAGAAATATTTCCTTTTAAATCCAAAGGTACATCTTCCCTTGCCACCCACAAATACTACCAATGAACATAATTGGACAATGAAGCATATTATGAAATTACAATGTTGGGTAGTTGTATACAATTGTAATGGCATGGTTTGACTGTAGTTTGCAAGCACGTTCATTTGTACAGTATTATTCCTTTTAAATCGCTGACTGGTTTAAGTTTTCCTTTTAGGCTGCTTTGTTTACAAGAGCCTATTTCAGTTGTCAACGGCAGTGTTCATATGCAACACTGGCTACAAAGGATTTTATTTTATGCCATTTAGCTCAAACAACCAAATGGAAACTGGTTCAATGAGTATTCAACTGAACTGAACACTCACTGAAATGGCACATAAACCTGACCAGTAACCAGAATAAAATTACCTGCTAATGGTGGCCAGGTGGGCAAGTTTCAAGGCCTGCTATATCGTTCCAAATGGGTTTAATATAAACACTCGACACCATCATTCACCATCAACTTAAACAAAATCAAATTAGATTAAAACCAGAATTCAAAGTACAGTCATTTTAACTTACCACCAGGAGCTGGAACACTCTTCTCAAATTGTGGAGAGGCACTCGTTTCTGAAACCTAAAAGGGATAAATGCAGAGATAAATTTTGTGGCCATCCGTCTTATTTGACTGAGCATATAGTGAATACAAGTAAGGATTTTACCTTTTCTTCAGAGGTTTCACACTCTTTAAAGCCAACTTCTGAGGGCAAATAATCTGATGGTTCTTCCATAAGCTCCTGTAACCCTGTAAAATCTTCGACTGCTACACCTTTCTGTCTGGGCGATTTCATCAATCTTCTGATTCCAAAGTGACTTTCAACAGGCTGCCCCTTTTGTTTAGGTGTCTTCATCAGCTGCTTCACTCCAGTTAAGTCTTCTACAGGCTCCACCTTTTGTTTGGGCGTCTGCATCAATCGCTTCAATCCAATCATGTCTTCTACAGGCTCACCCTTTTGCTTGGGAGTCTTCATCAAACGCTTCACACCAGTTGTGCATACCAGTGGAGTAGTCTTTATCTTTGGGGTCTTCATAACTTCTTTCACACCAACAAGACTAACTTCCTGAGACACCTTTGGTTCTCTTGGAGTTTTCAGTAACCTCTTAATTCCTCGGAGGTCTTCTACTTGTTGGACCTTCTGCTTTGGAGTTTTCATGATTTTCTTGACTCCTGTTAGACATGTCAGGGATTCAGCTTTTTGTTTAGGTGTCCTAATCCCCCTCTTCGTGACTGGGTCCAGTACTGGTTCTTCAGTAACCAAGGCAGTCATCACTGAATCACTTTCCTGATGAGCATCATCACCATTCATACTAGAATCCTGATCTTGGAGGAGCCATGCAATTGCCTCATTGTCATAAACTCCGTGTTTTTCAGTGCTGATGACACTTAATGGAGATACAACCATTTCACCTACAACAAACAAATCAATTAAATTAACAAACATTAAGCTAACAAGGCAAAAACTTGTCCAAGAATGTTACTATTAGAACTGTACCTAGATAAGCAAGTACAGGTTATGTAGACATTGTACATTAATAGTCCGCTACATATTGAAACTTTCTAGACATTCAATTTTCGTAATTAGTGGTTCATCTTCTTTTTGAAATTTCCCAGTTTCATTGTAGCATATTTACAGCTTAAGCCTTTTACTTCCCTTCCTGTTTTTTGTTTGACAAGCCTGCAGAACAATTCAAAAGTGTGTACTAAACTGCAATATACAGACAACGGGATCCAGCTGAACAGCTCAGACAGGTCCTGTTGGACAGAACAGCTTTTCAATCTTTTTCCAATGTCTGATACTCCTCAGCTTGACGTGATCAAAACAATTCACCTCTGAGAAGCTGATTAGGAATTGTTTTTCTACAGTAGACAGATATTCAGCAATGTCACAATATTTCGTACTGCAAAACCAATGAAAAACCAAAATATCAGACTATACTTAACGGAAACTGATAAACTCACAAAATGGAGAATAAAGGGTAGATTAATGTGGCTGTTGAGAATCACCAAGTGCTGCATGATCAGACTACAGGAATTTAGAGAAGATGGTTCTGTCGTGAGAAAGTACTTTTTGCAGCCTGGTTAATTCCATATTAGAATATTTTAAATCAGTTACCCATTTCCTCAGGTGTGTCCATCACAGAGAATTCGGTACAGGATGTAGCATTAGCCTTTGGAGTCTCTGGGCAAAAACGGTCACTGTTCTGAATTCTCTTCTGCACATTCACAGGGGTGCGGAAGATCTCTGCAATTCCTGGAAGCATTGATGAAATGGTACAAAACCATGAAACGCAGACACAGTAAAATGGTGATCTGCTGTAAAATTCCAAACACAATACTAGAAAAATATTGCATTATGAATAGAGGCTAAACAAGTCTGGAAATAAAGTACCTGACAAGTCCTCATTGATTTTCATGTTCTTCCTCAGCAATGCAATATTGTGGACAATCTTTGGAGCACAACCTGCTGTTTGGGCTACCTTTGTATGGGCTTTCCCCACAACAATTGTAGCTGGAGAAGCCGCATGTCCAGTGCTAAAATGCTCTTTGATTTTCTTGGCCGGTGTCTGAAATGCAATTTTCGAAGTTAGTCTCAGGAATCTCAGCTTTGAAACCAAGTGCCAATCACGAAGGGTACACAAATTATATTAAGCACATTCATACAAGTCACGTATAAGCAGATGTCTAGCCCAGTATGGACATGTTCAACTGCACATCAGTTAAATCCTTGTACCAACTGTGTAAGCAAAGATTACATTTCATTTTAAATTTCAGCCTTTTGCACAATCCTTCACTCAAACACCAGCCTGACCTTTGCTAACTTCAGTACAGATCACAAACTAATGTTTATACCAATTTTTTTTAAAAACAAGTGTTTTCTTTAAAAACGCATGCTGACTGTAAAGTGGAAACAAAATTACCTGAAACATTATAAAACTGACGACATCCATAAGCTTACCTTCGGTTTCTTTACCACGGTTTTCTTGACAGTGGTTGCTTTTCTGGTACATTTCTTAGTAGTGGCAGAAGTCTGCGGCTTGCTCACACCAAATTTAACAATATCAGCCCAGGAGCTTAGAACTAGAATACAGAAAGGGCAAAATAATTTCTAAATATCACAGGTTTCTACTAAATTAAAAATAAATAATGCAATTTTTATTGTGTAATGAACCTGCCTGAACAGGGGAAGGCAGCACAAGTTCAGATGCTTACCTTTCAAATTTGCCCTAGAAGCTCCACTTCGTCTGGAGCGAATAACTTCAAGGACACTCTTTCTTGCGCTTTTAGGGGTTTTCTTTGATGTTGACTTCATGCTTTTTCTCCTCAATGGAACACTGGGCGTCACACACGTTGACATTTCCACAGCACCTGTGGCCTGATCAGCAACTGGGGAAGGAGTGCTAATGCGCGAGACCGAAAACCTGCCTTTTACAGAAGGCGTTTGGTGGAATGAGAAGCATTCCCTAAAGAACATCCCCGGAGATGGCGTTTTTGCAGTAGAACCGGAGGCCTTCTCGACAGGAAGAGGAGTCTTAGGCATTTCTGCTGCAGACTGACCAGGAGACATCTTCAATGCATCAGAGACTGATCTTCTACGACGTCCACTTGTCACAGGAGTAGAAGATGGACTTCCAACATCAGCAAGGACAGCCTCAGAAGGGGTCTTTGTTGATGTTAAGGGGGACTCCTTATTCGGAGTTCCGTTTAATTGCTTGATTGGAGTTTTTCCTGATAATGGGGTTTGAGGAGTCTTCTTACCAGGACTGAGAGATTTCCTGCCCTTTGGTACCACAGGATCTTGTGTGGATGGGGAGCATTTTCCTTGGGATGAAGTCTCAGCAGGAGACTTTGGACCTACTGAATTCCTAACTTCAGATTTTTTTGGAGATGGGGTTTTAGCTTTTGTTTTAGGGGACTTGGCAGGAGAGACACATTTGGGAGATGCTTTCTTGCCTGGACTGCGCTTGGGCGTTTTACTTTTCGGACTAGACGCTTCAGCACTCAACTCCTGTAAATTTAAACAAAATGAAATTAAACATTACATCAACGGTGCTTGCACAACAGTTGCATGGGTAAAGATGTACACGAGCGTGACGAAACGTACCTCCATCAGGCCAAGGGAAAAGGATCCCCTCAGGACCGTTTCTCTAAGAGCAGAGAGGCTGCGTCTCCCAGGCGTGGCACCTCTGCGAAGAGGAGAGTTGGGAGGAAGGCGTTTGTCAAACAGCTCCGGGCTCAGCTGACCGCCAAACGAGACTCTTTTCCTTTTGAGTTGAGGGCCGGGCAAATCGCTTTCAAGTTTTCCACTTTTGCGTTTTTTACCAGAGGATGTCGAAGTGCCTAGATAACAAAGCACAAAAACAACAGCAGTTAAAATTATTTATTTTTTAAATAATAATTTAAAAAAATATGGGTAAAGAAATGACGTGTGATCAAAGCAATGGCCTACAGCAGTGCTTCTGAAATTCAGTCCTGAGGGATCCCTGGGTATGCTGGTTTCCATTCCAACCACAATCTTTCCAAACAGTTAATTTTGCTTAATTACACTTAATGTTTTGAGGGATAATTTACCCTATTAGGCCACATTATGCCAAGAAATAGCAATGTAAATTCCATATTCACATATGAAAAATGTGAATGTTTTTTTTTCTTTAAACTGATCAGATGAAAGACTAACTTGAATAGGCTCCTAATCAGTGGAAGAGAGGACACTAAAGCCACTAAAACTTAGCATATGGTAGATAATAAAGAATTCAAAGATAGTAAATGAGCCAAACCTGCACTGTATTAAGTTTAAGAACAATATTTTGAATGAATTTAAAATGTGTTTATCAACCATAATTGAGCTAAAGAACAGAAAACCAGCTATACAGGGGTCTCCCAAAACTAATCTTTGAAAAACACTGCTCTAAAAGGTGAATCCAAACATTCGGGGAATTATTAAAAAAAAAAAAAAAAAGATTGCTTGGGGTCTTTAAATATTTCAAGTGTTCCAAAGCTCAGGATGGATACTCCCTTTTCCAAATTTATAAACAAGAAAACAGCAGTTACTTTTGATGGAAAGTATGCAATTTCTAAAAACGAGAGGTCCAGATCTGATAGTGTGCACATTATGTCATGGACATGCACCTTAAGTTCAGTTCTGTTTGGAAGCCCATCAAAGAGATGCCTCAAAGATTGGTGAAAATAGAAATTTCCATGTTACTAATACGGTCTCCTGCCCAGGGAAGTATAACATTGCATTCAACATATAAATAAATACATAAATAGATAAATAATCTCAACTGAATAAAAAAGGGCTCAATACAGTATTCATGTCAGAGCATCTCACTGGTTCTTCATGCATAATTAAAGAAAATGATATTAATTGCTCCGGCTCTTTAAATGCTTTCTTTGCACATTTACTCGGATTGGTAAACTGTGGGGCAAGGAGGTACAATTAAATCAGGCACCTGCATTGACGGATTTATCTCCACTAGGTGGTGCTGTCGATTCAAGTTCAAGCAGCACATCGGAAGCTTGAAGCTTTTTTCCTGGAGATTTCCTGGGCGAGACCCTCCGAGGACTCGCAGCATCTTTGGCCTTTGGAGACTTTTCTTTTTGGACTGCCTCAGACACTTCAGCTTCTGACTCGCACTGGGCTCGTTTTAATTCGAGGACATCATGGCTATCGAGTGAGTGGGGTGTACCGGGTGTGCCTGGGGTCTCCGCAGAATTCTGACATGGAAGGACTGTGGATCCCTTGCTTCTCCTTCTCTTTGGAGTTTTTGAACTTTCAGTGCTTTGGAATGTTTCTTCCGAGACGCTGTTCTCCGACACAATCTGTCTCACCACTTCACTGGCACAAAACTTTTGGGGAATGCCTTGTTGAGGCTTCTTTTGAGAGGTGGGAGTTCCCTTCTCCTCCGGGACAGACTTCTTTGCAGGAGTTCCCAGAGAACGTCTGCTTTCCTCAGGAGCGGCTTTGCTAGGTGTTGCAACCGGTTGGGAAGAGTCTTCCACCTGCCCCTCGGCTGGCAGTGCAGAAACAACGCTCACCTCCAGGGATGACTCAGAATTCACCTTGCTCCTTCTCTTGGTAGACTTGGGAGTTGCCTCACCGCCAAATCTACTTTCGGGCAGGGTGCTGTCCATTTGCTCCGCACAACCAACTGAGGACCTTCTTTTCTCTTTAGTCATCTTTTTTGGCCGTGGAGTGGACTGACCAACTCGAGGTGTGGACTCCGCTCCTCCCGTTTCTTCAGCCACCGTTTTGACTTCCACCGTCTTCTGAGGCTCGCGCCTGGAGAGCGGAGTTTTGGGTTGTGCCGCCTCAGCAGGCCTCCTCGGCGATTTCATGCTGAGATTTTGCTTTACCATTTGATACAGCTCACAGAAGGGAGACCGACTCTCCTTGTCGCTGGGTTTTCTTTGTTCCGGCCCAGTCTGATCCGCTTCTTTCGCTGTATCTTCATAATCTTTGACGGCAAGTGCCTGCACGTTACTGGTATTGGTTCCATCTTTCAGACAAGATGAGTCTGTTAATAGATTTAGTAAATTAAAATTAGAGGTAAATGTATGATAAGGAAATGGCCATAAACTAGACACACATTCTTTTACAAAGTAAATAAATTTGCATATGAACAATTTTGCATTACTTGGCTACGTGGCATTTTGCATCAGGAAGGAGAAAAAAAAAAAAAAAAAAAAAAACAGTAAGCCTAAACACCATCACAACCACACATCACAAACGATGAAAGTTGTTGCACAAACCTGAAGTTAGCTCAGATGACTTCCTCCTTTCTCCAGTAATCAAAGTACCAGGATCTACCACCTGTTGGTCATGCAAAACCTATGAATAAATTGCATATATAAAAAGCCTGAAACAAGATGCCAAACTTATCAAATCAAAATACTTTGATAGTCTATAACTTCTTTCAGTTGAGATACCTAAATGGTGATGAACTTCATAGCTTTTTGTATCAAACTTTGGGGGGAAAATAGGCACAAAGAAAACTATGGAATCCAGTCGTCACTAGCATGGGGGAAAGTTCTGAGAAGTTGATATTATCATTGCTGACAATGATAATGACAAAGGTTTTAAAAACACTGAAGTTACATATAAACTCATACCTGCAGAGTTTCACTTTTCCCTGCCAAAGAGGGTCTCTTTTTCTTGGGAGTTGGCGCCGGAGGATATTCAAACCTTGGTAATAGAATTAACTTGAAATTTATACTGTTTTCACCAACACCCATGAAACAACTTAAACGATCATGCAGAAAATACTTCAGTGAAAAACAGCACTATTCGTTGAACTCCAGCCCATTGTAAATATGAAAAATAGTTCAGTCACAAGTTATCTTAAAACAAATATTCACATCAACACCCACTTAAAACACCACGCCAAGAGTGTACAACTTACCTGAAAGAACGATCAATAATTGTGATTACATCTCCATGCTTCAAACGCTGAGCCTGTTTCATAGCATCTCCATTTATACGAGTTGGATTTACTAAACTCAAATTTGTTAACATGACCTGAAATGAAAAGAAATGTACATTTATTACAGATACAAAACCATAGGTCACTGCCAAGGTTATGCAACAAAGAAAATGCACCCATTTCGGATAGTTTACCTCTTTATTTTCGTTCAGATCAATTCTACAATGCTCCTTGGACACTTGAGGAAGTTGGATCCGAATATCACAATCTGGTTTCCTGCAAAATGATATGGTAATGTAATGCAAGTGACTACACGCAAGAGAAGCCATTATCCAGTTAAGTACCCGCTTATGAGGAAATGTTATCTAAACAGTTTATAGGTTTACGTTATTTCTATTCGGCTACATTTTTCGTAATTGAAGAAATCAGCTTACCTCCCGAACAAGCAAGCTGCTGTTAGCGGGAATTCGGTTCCATCTCCTCCACTCCTCTTGATTACAACTATCTTTCCGTGCAAAGGCATGTTGCTTTCTTACCTAAACAAAACATTTGTCTTAATATGAGCTAACGTGGCTCATCACTCTACACAGTGTCTAACGTCAACTAAGAAATTGAGATCGCTAGTTCTAAAACATAATAACGTTAAATCAGATTTTCAAAGTTCTGCCTTTAGCTAATAAATGAACAAATGTCCACCAAACGGGTGTGTGAAAGAACTAGATTGTTAACGTTAAAAATCAAGCATAATGACGTCAAATTTGGTTTCAACACAATTCATCATACTGGCCGCTGAACACGAGGGCCAGCTACCGAAGTTATATCTCTTTAGCTAGCAAGCAAGCCAAAATCAACCCGCTAATTTATCGAAGCAAAATCACGAACATGGCCATGTGGTTACATTACAGCCGGCATGCCATTGTGTCGTGTATCTACACAGATTTATCTATCGATGCATAGCTCTATGCTGCAACATTTCTTTTTCTTTTTGTTGCATTTCAGCTGGCCAACTCGGAGCGAAGACCGCAACCTTGGTAATTAATTTCATCCACATTTTGACAGGCTAAAAATATGCATTTCCCAAATAATCTAACATTACCACCTTAAACGTTCAATTTAAGGTACTCAAGGTAATTAGTAACTTTCTGCAGTTAACGTTAAGTAGCTAACATTAGCTAGCACTTCCCATGAGCTTGCAAGCGAGAAACGTTTGACTGTATATTTTATTTAGCTAGCTAGTGCCAACTTTAGTTCAAACTTTAGCTAACCAGTTACCTATCTAGTTAGTTAATTTTGCATACACATCAACACAGCCCTTTAAACTGCAAGACAACAGTTCAGTAGCATTAGCTTAAACTACATTAGAAAAAAACGCGGGCAATTGGCTATCTTAATCAGCCCACTAGTTAGCCAAGTAAACTAAGGCTATGATAGCTAGCAATTAGCAGACCTAACTAGGTACACTAAAGATATACCAAGAGCAGCCATCACACTGTATCTAATATGTCGTTGGTAGATTACACACTGGACTGACCTGTATAAAATTCCTTTAAAGTAACGGGACTTCCATCAATGTTGAAAGGACATTACTTCGCCGTAATTTAAAAGAAAATAAAATCACAGGACTGTGTGACAGACCGTCGCAACCTCGTTTCCTGCATCTAATACGTCAATATACACAGGCACATGTTGAAGTAAATGTGTTCTGTGTTGTTAAAGCAGCTACATATCCCTCCGCCACTAACCTATCAAAATGTACTTATTGAAGGTAACATTACTGTAACGATAAGTATAAAATCAGAAATGTACTTTTGCACATTATTTACAATGGAAAAAAGCCATAACTGAAATATTCAAACTTTAGGAAATATTATATTAAGAACTACTTTGTTTCGTACTGTGTGGAACGATATCAAGGCGAAGCACTGATCACAATTTGAAAATGTTTGAAATTCCGCGCGAACTGCATCCATTGGCTCTAATGTAATGATGCGAAGACTGCAACAAGACGGAAGTGGTTTGGATTTGAAAAAAACTGTAACGGACAACGCAGATAGCCAATAGACAAGTTTCCTCGACCACGCCTCCTTTTCCGCTTCCGGGCTAATTGTTTACCTAGCGTAAGGTGTTGTTTTAACCTGGTAATTTGTGTGTTTTAAACTACTGTTTTTAACTACAATGCAAATCAAATGGGAACATTCATCGACTTATATTGGTAGGGGAAGGTGTTGTGTTTATCCCACACCCCTATACAGCACACACCTGGCCCAAAATAACGTTCAGCAAAATTTGTTCCTACTTCGTGGAAGTACTTTTAGTTACATCACAGAGATTTAACTTGCAGAAAAAAACATGATGATCATGCAAAGCACTTCGCATCAAATAATTACTGGCAAAATTGTCGCTGTCACCTTATTTTCTAAATAAAAATGTAAAGCAATGCTATTCAGTAAAAACATTTTTTTAAGCATATAATGATGGTACCCGCTAACTCCAGCCAATGTCTTGAACAAAGAGTGATCTTTGAACAATAATAAATAGAAGTAGAAGTAAAAAGAAAATAAGAAGTAGCAAATAATTTGTAAAGTCAATAGCTTCTTCAAATGAAACTGAGTGAAATGGATATTCAACTTCTAAATCCAAATTTAAATGTGATATTTTAACAAAAACTAAAATTTTGTATGATATTTTTATTGGCTTCTATCCTGTGGGTAAACACTTGGTAGTGGTATGCTGCTGTTTGTGTTTGCAAGCCCATGCACGTGCGAGTGCTTGCTGTCCCCAATCTTGTATAATGAGCAGAAATAACATTTCATTATAAGAAATTAACTATAACTTACATGTGTTTTTGTGTACATTACTTATAACTCAGTATGTTACTGTACAGTAGGCATACTTCATTTCAGACAAAATGTCTTCATCGTTCGGTAGGAGTGGTGGGTTTCTGAGGATTCAAACATTCGGTCAAATAGTCAAATATTATAAGTTTCATTTTATGGTAAATAATGCATCTAAAAATGAAATTGCCACTGTTAAACGCTTATAAGTCTGAGATCACAAATAAAGTGAGGGACATTCATGGTAAATATGTTCCAGTTTTATTTGATATTCAAGTATGAATCGCAAAACTGCAAAAAAATTATTTGTGACATTGTCTGATTGCATAGCTCTGTTAAATTGCAATGCTGGCCAGCTATGTGATTCCGGAGCCCCAGGGATTCTTTTGCAAATCACTACAGTCTAATGTGAAGTTTAAAGCCAGTTTGAAGGTAGCAATTATAGGCTACAGACAGCCTATCTATTCTGAATGTGTGTTTTTTTCCTGCTTAACTGTCGGCAAGTACCCCATTAGAGCAGAATGTCTCATTCCCTGACACAGTTCAGAATTACACATTTTTACATTCCTCAGTATTAAGTATCAAATTTCAGCATGTGTGATGTGTCAATGTATTGGAAACAAAAAGCTTCAGTGTTGAATAAATAACAACTGTTATGCATCTGAGATTCAATGCATTTAATACAGTAGTACAAACTGCATTTACAAAGACATTGCAAACCTCAAAAGCACTCCATGATGAGAGACACCTGAAGCAAGTGATGTAGCGGACAACAAGCTCCAGCGACAGACTCGGTACAACAACTCAAAATCTCAAGAGAAAATAATGGCAGTTTTTTTTTTATCTTGGTTCAAGGTCAGCCGTCACGCAGTACTGAGGATGTTTCATTCCGCAAGGTACGTTTGGTCAGAAACACCATTACAAAGACCTTTCATTATATAAAAAGAGCTGTGGTAAGCACCTCTAATAACTGTACAGTCAACCCTCTTTATGTCTGCTCAGAGGCAGAGCCAAAATTGGCAATAAAACAAGGAATGGAATGATAATGATGGTATGTATAATGACCATTATTTTAATGACAGGCATTTATTAAAATAGAATACTGAATGGTCTGTGACAGTGGTGTTATAAAAGGTGTGCCAATACAGTAGGTGATATGCATAAAGTTTCTGAACAAAGCAACGTTTATTCATCTTGTGTTGTATTGACATATTTTTCTCACATATTCTTGTGCTTTTCTCTTTTTTGTTACCACTTTTTGGTTTGATCAAAATGTAGACTATATGTAGATTAGGCTATATAATTATTTTGACCAAATATCTGCCAGACGTATGTCCATTTGCTGAAGTCACCTGGTGACTATTATTTCCTGATCAGAAATATCCATGGTTTTCTAATCAATATATGGCACACCATCAAGCACAAATCACACAAATGTCAAAATAAGTACAACAATGAAACTGTTCAAAAATATATCTGCGGTGGTTCTGCCGCTCTTGCATTATAATAAAATATGTACATATTAACACATTGTTTCAATAATAACCTCTAGCTCCCTATGAAGAACAGATCCATCTACACCTGACAGTGTGCATCGGGTAGTGTGCTTCAGATTATGTGCAGCCTCTTCATCGAACATTCCCCACAGTCCTTCAGACAAAACTATAAATATAATTCTATTATTCTTAAATTCTGAAGTTGTGATAGTTTGTTGAGCAGAAGTACCAGTGTGCACAGATTAACTGCCAAGCCCATGGTCTCTATTCCTCTTGTTTAACTTTTTTTCTGTTTGTTTGTATTTATTTGTTTTTGTTATTATATAATCTAATTTTTAAATATAATTCTCCTTCTGATTTGTCTAATGGAAATATAATTGTCTGTATGTATTGTATTTAAGGTCTGTATTTCTGTAAATTTATACCTGTCATAGATGCCCTCTGAGTATGCAACAAGAGAGACTCAGGGTAAGGAAAAAAGACAAGACATAATCCTTTTCACATCAGAAATAGAAATTTCCAAAAAATGTGAACCAAACTGTACACAAATAGAACTTAACATTTGCACATGACATGTTGGGATGGGGAGAGGGCATCTACAATAGTACATAAATAATTTTTACAATAACTACAACATTATAAATATCACATGGATTGTAATTTTAAATATAACTCAACCGGGTTTAACAAATTAAAAAGAAATACAAAATAAAAGTACATTATAATAATGTACTGTACAAGAAATGCTACTGTGATGATGCAAACTTTTTTTTTTTAAACTAACAAAAAAAAAAAACAAATAATACTGTTAAATTCCATGACAAAATAATTAATTTACATCATGTCAAATTTACATTTGCATTTTAGTGAATTTGACATTTACAATTTCAATTGAGTAAAATAAGTATGTCACAATATGGTACAATTATTATGCATTTTTAGTTACATTAAAGACAAGTGCATAGCTAAATTGAAGATTATGTATTTCCGTTCAGAAAAAAACTATATCCTGACCAAAAGGCATTTTTAGACAGAATTTTGAACAACATACACAATTAAGGCAGATTTTAATTTCTTCATTTGAAATTGGCATAGTCAGAGAATATATCAACAAAATCTTGTACCACTCTGTAGCAGAAGTCGTATTGTTCCTGAAAAAATAGAGAAATTAGTCAGCACAGAAAACTGAATTCAAAAAACTTTAAAAAGCAGCCTCAACTTTCTTAATTTACACAGTCATTGTCAATATGAGAAAATGCTTACAAAAACAATAATAATACATTCATCAATGTTCTCTCACTTTCCCTTTTTACTTCTGAATTTACTGATGCGAATCAATAACACCAATGTTTCCCAGCTCTGGTTCTTGTGGACCTCAAAAGCAGATTTGTATCCACCATTTGGAAAGCAAGAACAAGGTTTTTTATAATCTCTAAAGGATATTACCTAATCACGTAAAAATAATTTGTTTAAATCATACGGTTAATATCTCGGTGTAATGAAAACAGAACACCATTCGGCAGGACGCCGGGTTGCTGTATAATATAAAAACAGCAGTCTCTGATCGCAACTGCAGATGGGATTCTGGGTAAACATTGACTTCCTGCACGCGGAGGACGTCATCACTTCCTGCGGAGTACGTACCACGGTCTGCACCATGTGCGGTCTCTGCATCCGTAAACTCTTGACGGTCTGGAACACATCCAGCAGGCCTTCAGCCTTGACTCGCTCTAGGATGTTGCTCAGAGCGATGAAAGTACCTGTACGCCCAGCGCCAGCACTGTGAAAGAAACATGGGGTCGGAAGTGTTACCTTAGCGACAGGCAGCGCCAGCGCCACATCATTACCAAAATAGCACTGACCCTCCTGCTGCCGCTAATGAGAAAGGTTTGTCACCCTTTAGAGAGAGAAGTGTTCGTACGAATCATGGCTGGACGAAACTTATAAACTCAGTCATGTAAGACCTAAATAATGATAAGGAAATTGCATTGGCAAGGTACATGAATCAAAAAGGACGTGTTAATATTCAACAGACTATTTGTGTTGCTACTTTCGTGCTACTTTAAATACATTTTGTTTCAAAGTTACAACTTTTGTGTTACAAAAATACAATTAATGTGTTACAAAGGAAGATTTTTTGCACAGACTGTGTTGAGTACTACAAAATGTAAAAAAAATGGCACCTGATGTGTTGTTTTTATCACCTGTTTTGAGAGTGAAGTAATCCTACACATGCCATAACTTGTTTTTGTTGCAGTACATTTTTTTTTACTTAGTATTCTTACAGTGTGATCACATGACTATTAGTGTGACCATTGAATGGCGTTTGTGTAAACAGTGTCACAGCCACAGCGTCCTATATAATGGCGGTTGTGGAAACGGTGACCTACAGTATGCCACAGCCGCAGCCTGCTCTGTTTGATTGTGTTTTTGTTCATAATCTGCCGAGGGGAAAATGTTCTTTGTGACTGTGTCGACCCGGACCTGCAGTGCACAATGATGGGGTGGTTTCCGGACTGCTGCTGCTGTTTCTGCACGGCGGCGATGATGTCGATCATCCCCTTGCCGTCGGTCGGGATGCCGATTTCCGGCCAGCCGTGGAAGTGGAAGTGGCGAACCAGCCGCGTCTGCTTTTCCTGGCGATGGAAAGGGACACGCGCGTCACTCACGGCGAGACGTGTCGCTGGCTCCGTTCCGGCGGAATGGGCGCCACGGCGCAGAGAACTCACCGAGCCGTACGTTAGCACCAGGTCCCGCAGGCTGAAAGTGTCGCACAGAGTGTCAGACTTGATTTCTACGGTATAGTTGCCGTATGTTACAGTGTCCTCTGTTGGCCAGTACTGGAAACACTTGTCCTGTGAATGGGAGACACAAGTATATAACCTAAAACTAAAACATGTTACACCTGAGAAAGTACTTTGAGGTAATTTGAAAATATCCAAAGGTCAGAGGTCATCTTGCTTACTCTTTTGACCACCATGTTAGTTTTCTTTTGTTTCTTTTTTTGTTTGTATGTTACTCAGTAATCCATTTATAACTGATTAAAAAGAGATCACCGTTGAAACGATTGAGATGCTTTGTTGTGAGACTATCTGGTAACATTTGGACCCCAGGTCCCTCTGAAACACACATCGCACTCGTGCGACGCTGCGAGGTCGTCCTTCCACGGAGCTGAGCTCGGCAAACAGTACCTGCTCCCTCTCCTGCAGCTCGGTCAACATGACGATAGAGTGACACTTCCACTCCCACACCATCCTCCAGAAGTCATCCACCGTGTGGGACAGTGGTCCCTGCGTGGCAATGAAGTAGTCCTTCTGCCTGTAACCCTGGTGAGAAAGACCATGATACACAAGCTCAAAGCTATGTCTCCATTAGAGTTGAGCTAACGCTAACACTACAGATGGGCTGTTGGATCTGGGTAATTACTTTCTCGCAGTGGCACAGAGGCTTCAATGCTTTCGGTAAGCCTAATGTTTCTGACTGTTTTGTTCTTATACCTCAGCCTCATAACGGCTTCCTTGGCTTTCATTGGCACAACTCTGGTCCTCATGTTGACTAATGCCAATAACAGACTCCAAAGGCAATCAAAAGCCTAGAATCAAAGCTAGATACTGAAAGCTTACTTATACTTGCACTAAGGAACCAATTTTATACATCGGACTAATCAGAAACACCTTGTGAATTGTTTGATTACAAATCTGAAATTGTGGAGTACAAAGCCAAATCAAGAAAGAAATATATATTTGTCCCAAACATTATGGAGCTCACTGTACTGTATGTAACATTGTTCACTGCACACTGTTCAAAGCAGGAGGCAGACATCTGTGACTACCTGTGATTTCACCCAGATAGTCACTGATGTTTGTCATACCAATTAGGACACAACACACAATGAACCCTTCTAGTGATTTAAAATGGAGTACTGGAGTTAGGCGACATTAGCAATTCGCTAAATATGAACCATATGGAGACGCTATTTTTACTGTACTTCATTGCCAAATCAGCTCTAACAATAAATTTAAATACCAGGAAAACGGGTGAGGTAGTGGCTGGTAAGGAAGAGGAAGCAAAAGAATTTCACTGTGCAGTTCCAGGAAATGTTGAAGTTACACAACAGCTTGGCTCTGTTCTATACCGGGGCTTAAAAAAAAATCCCAGATTGCAATGTCAGTCAGGAGGAGAGCTCTATTTGTGTTTACAGATGTCTGAAACCTACATGGGTGATACCATCTGAGCTAAATCGGCGAGGCCAGATTGTCATCCGGGGGTAAGGAGGCAAGCACAGAGCGCCTTTCAACCCACAAGGTGCAAGTCTGCGCCTGTCTACCAGCAGTGCTGCTGCTTTCAACGAGCTACTGGCACTGTACCAAACATGTCTGACATATTCCATATATGAGGTATGTGCACCGATTTGAAAAATAAAAAGAGGTATGCGCACTTCACACAGCAGTGTGATTTTGGGAGGAAAAACAAAAGGAATACTTACGTCTATGAAAGATGCGTTTATGTAATCTGTGAATTCCTGGCCTCTTTTCATTGACAGAATTACTCTGTTGAAGTCATCTGTGAAGATAAAAAATTATGGAAATCAGCAATGGAAGCAGTGGAGCCCAGGGTCAGTCCGTGTCAAAGCCTTCGCCCATCTCCAACTGACAAACCTGCCATTTAAAGGTCACAGTCTTCAGCTGTCTGAGCCTTAATGGCGACTATCTACTTTGCTCTTGTAAGGGCATTTGTGATTCATGGACAGATCCACCACACTAACTTGCTGAAATGTTCATCGAAATCCAATCTGTTAAACATAATTTGCGAGGTAGGCGAGACTGAGTAATGAAAATGTATCATTGAGCAGAAGGACGGCAAATCAATGAAAGTTTATTAAATAAGACGGCCGGCAGATTGGATGGAAGATATTTCAGTGTCAATATGTCAAGGTTTTCCCTCTGAGCATGAATACAAAATTATAACCGGGAAGATATATAGGCATTTGGACCCATTTCAGCATATAAATATCAACTGCACCAACTGCTTAGTCTGGGGAATGAGAGGCTAAAAGGACAAAATCGCGATTGGATGAAAGTCTCTGACCTGTTGGCTAATATCTATTTTCATTAAATTTATCTTGTTGCTTGTTTAATGTGAATTCAAAAATATCAATACATTTCTGACTATTATTTCCAGACTAAAGCCCACTGAGCATGCCCACTCTATATACTGTATATATTGACTATTCACAAAGCTCAGCAACAACACACAGGATTGAGTTACAGTGCTTTTGGATTCTGAAAGAGCTATTTTGTTAGTGGTCGTGCTCCTCCACCCTAAATGCTAGTTCACGCTAGCCAATTATTCCGAGTTTGATCAAGATTCAAGTTTATAAATGTATCTGTATTAACAGTCTGTTTGCAATAGTGTCACAACTATGCTAGTTAAAACCACTCTGAAAAAACAAATTAGAGCGCGCAGAGAAATATGTTTACACGGAATAATCTGTAGAACACGGTTCTTCTTCATGTTGGCAGGAAGGTTCCCCGTTCTCATGTTCTCTTTCATTATCCGCATGTTTGTCAATTTCTGGGGAGAAACAAAAATGAAATCAAACACTGCTCAAACACTTCTAAATTCCTAAAAGGAATCAAACAATAAACTTAGCGCATCCAAAAAGCTTAAGGCACTGTTGCTGGGAGATTCAGTTTAGAAGTATTTTATTACCTTCTAAAATGAAAGCTAAAAGACAAAAGGTTCATACGTCTGTAGAACCGGTAGACATTATTTCATGTCTGTTTGGGAGAAACATTGTACCATTGCTGATTTGCTTAAATGGGCACTTTTTTGCACCACATACAAAGCCATCTTGTGTATGTGCCATTGGATGTCATCAGAAAGCTGCATGGTCTGCACACATACAGCTTAAACCAGCCTGAAGAGGCATGGTACATACTACATCAATAAGTTATATCGCTACATATGCTTGAGCAGGACAGCGGTGTGGAGCTGCTCTTACTTTGAACTCCTCCTCCAGCCCTACTCTGTCGAATGGCGCCGAGGTGTTATGCAGCTTCTGTAGGTGCCCCTCCAGGGAGGACACGTCAAGCTCTGTGTCACCGTAGAGGTAGTATTCCAGCAGTGCCTGGTAGATGAACGAGTACTGCATCTGTGTGCCAGAGAGAGAGAGAGAGAGAGAGAGAGAGAGAGAGAGAGAGAGAGAGAGAGAGAGAGAGAGAGAGAGAGAGAGAGAGAGAGAGAGAGAGAGAGAGAGAGAGAGAGAGAGAGAGAGAGAGAGAGAGAGAGAGAGAGAGAGAGAGAGAGAGAGAGAGAGAGAGAGAGAGAGAGAGAGAGAGAGAGTTTAGTTTACGAGGAAAACAGATAGACAGATAGACAGACAGACAGACAGATAGACAGATAGATAGATAGATAGATCTCTTGCAACAACAAATGCCACTGATTAAACGTCAAGGAAAAGCAGAATCACTGAGCATCAATTCCCGGAACTCAGCCCATTCAGAGCTTCCCCGCCCGTGCCCTCACGAGGCCCCACTCACGTCCGTCTGAACCAGCTGCGAGCGCTGCTCCCGTATCCTGGACACGAAGCCGAAGACGTCCACCGTCTGCTCGGCGTGCATCATGTCGATCATGGCGTCGATGACGATGAAGGTCCCTGTCCTGCCCACGCCGGCGCTGTGGAGAGGAAGAGAGGTGGCGCAATGTTCACTCGCACATCCGCTCAGACATGACCTTCAACTGTTTACATTTCAAACTGAAAGGGCCAAACACAGAGAAGTCAATGAAATTGACACAAACCGATCTGTTCCATGTTACATTGTTACAAGTTACACTGGATTAGAATTTCTGTGGAATTACTACACATGTACAATTACAACTTTACAATTAACTACAAATTTACAAATGTACAATTAAAAATAAATTGACAGAGGTAGATTGACAGGTGAGGTGGCAGAAAATGGCGACGCCCATGAATACCTGCAATGCACCACAATGGGGCCGGCGAAGGACGGGTTGACCGTCTTCACCTTCTTGAGGAACTTGAGCATTCCTATGGGGGAGAAGGGGACCCCAAAGTCCGGCCAGCTGGTGAAGTGAAGCTGTGTGACCAGTCTGGGCGTCTTGGAGCCATCACTGGCCTAAAAAAAGAGTCAAAAGAGACACCTGAAGCAACAGGAAGCATGTACAGGAAGGACACCTGCCCTAAGAAGACAATACATCTCAAGCTTATTCTCAAATGGAGTGTAGTAAGGCCATTGTAAAATGATACTTTTGGGATTAATTATCTCAGGATCATGAGACAGGAGACAATTAGTTCAGCATTCCCATGCAATCAAAAATGATTCAAGATGCCTGAAGGATTTCAAAAAGTATATATGTGAGTAATGTAGAGAAGATAACATGCTATGTTGCTAGGACTTGATGAACTGTTCTTATCTTTGATCGGTATAGCTTCTTTATGTGCTAATTTCAGTCTGTTCTTGCTTAGTGATACTAAACATGTATTGCCAGGAGTTATAAATAGTGTATTAAATCTGCGGTGAATGCTATTATGACAACAACGATTCATGTGACAGCAAATTAATTGAATATATAAATAAAAGCAAAATGAGAACTGCAAAATGATTTTAGTTGAGTGAAAAGCAAAATGTTGACTTTTCCAGCCTAGTATTCATTTCATTGAAGGAACAACGTTTTCAGAACAACAGTCTAATTTCTAGTTTATCATTCATATTATGGAAGCACTTGTCATCCGGTTAGAAAATGGATAGATGGATGGACTTCTCATCTGCTTACTACAAATGTAGAAGACGTCATTACAGACCAGTACCACTGCTGAATTACTACTATAGGCCAAACATTACTGTGGATATGCAGCCTGAGGAGGAGCGGCATCAAATTGCATAAATATAGAGCATGCACTGTAGCATGAATGCAAACATATTGCACATAGGCGAGCAGTGTTGGGCTGAATGGCCTGTTCTCGTCTTACATTATGTTATGTTATGTTATGTTATATTGCCTGAATGGAGTTTCAGACATCACGCTCATCAATAATACAGTCACAACAGAATGATGGGCCACTGACTGCAGTATCTGAAACTCCATTGGTAACGACTGCAAACAGAAAACAACTCAAGAGGACCCCATAAATTGGAAACACAAGCTATTACAATGCCGTTCGCGTGCCAAAGCCCTCAGCAATTTCACCTGGCAGAAAAAAAAACATTACATCAGATATCAGAATAGCCTTGCGTTACGGGGAGAAGTCACATGATTGAGACTGTCTGATTCTCCGCATGTCACGTTTCTTTCACGTTTCCACCGCATTATAGAATTTGTAGTGCGTTCTCACAGAGGAAATTCATCTGGCAACCGCGCCCTGACGGCGTCAAAGAAAGCTGTCGGCTCTGTCGCACTTACATATTGCACACAGAACTTCCTAATGGTGTAGTCCACCAGCACAGTGAAGTCCTCCACGGCTACACGCACACTCCCATACGTCCAGCAGCCCTGGTCTGGCCAATACTGATAACACTTGTCCTGTGGAGACACAAAAACAGTCATCGCTTCGAGTAAGTCACAGTAATTAACGTTGGGGGTGTTAAACACTAGTAACAACGACAACTGAATCTCTACGTACAATATACAAATTTCCATTGTGAATGCTAAAATTGCAGTTCGCATCATGAGTGGAGGGGAATAAAGTACATCGGAACTTCCATTATTTTCAGTGTCCAAAATTTAAAAGTCTACATATAGACACTGACACATGCTACTCGGGATTCAGGGAAGATTTAGATGTTCCGCTCCTGAATAAAAAGACGTGGAGATGATAAACCTGACTGAATCTGACAATCTGTTTATGCCTCAGTGCAACTCTGGAGAGGGAGCGAAGCTCTGCAATGCGAGCAGTAGCATTTCAAAGGTGACTTTTAAGACAACGGCTTCGTAAAATCAGGAAACCTAATCTGGCCGACTGTCAATCTGAATTACTCTGCCTGTGAGTGGGGGGGGGGGATCAAACCACTTAATGAGAGCCCGCTAACTAATTATGATAAAGCCTTGGAGGGCTTTATTAACTATTATTTAAGCATTGATTTCGAGTAGTGCAAAAAGCAGATTTTAATCTCCCTTCCATTCTGTCTGTATTGATTTCTCCTCAGTGCCGTAATGCATTCAGAGACTTAATTCCAGGTGAAGACACACGTGGAGCCCACCGAAACTGAAAGGATGCCATTTTAAGCTTGCGGACAGATCTGACGTCACTTGTGTTTGAGGTAAAAACCAAATGTCAAAAATAATTTGGGGCCCCAGAGTGTCTCGGTTAGAAAAGGCGCCCACCTCAATTGCAGGCTAAGGACAAAGCCAAAGCACCTGAGGACACAATCTACACAATTTGCGGACAATAATCCAGTGCCGTCTAGCCACTCTACAGTTTTCTACAGGCTACCTAATGTGTTCAGAGAATAGTGCACCTCTCTTTACACGGTACTACCCATAGGAAAGCAAAATCCAAGAAGAGATCTCATAGTTGTTTCTTTCATTTCTCCTAGACACAAATTAGCTATTTTTAATACTAAGGTGAAACCAAAGGCTTTTTCTCCTACTTCTCAAATTAAACTCAGGAGAAACAACCACATATAATCTCATTTATGTCTTACTCTGATCAAAACAAGAGATCTCTAAATGATCTTAAATAAGACTAATTTAGGTCTCCTGAACATGGGACCATGAGATCAGAGAAAGAGCTCAAAGAAAACTCAGCTATGACTCCTAGGATCTCATGATTCTTTTCAAATATGTCTCAGTTTTCTCATAGTGACCTCATGAGAAACAACCGCACCTCAATTCAATATCAATATCAATATATTCGTCTTACTGAAGTCTCAAATTCATTCTCTCATTATCTCATCGTTTCTCCTAAGGGGGTTTTAGGAGCAACAATTCAGATTGAAGTGACCTCAAAAAGATGTACAATTGAGATCTTACTACTTTCTTAAGAGTTAAAGAAAAGACTATCCTGAGCAAAAGAGTTTTCCTCTGGGTAGTTCTCACACGACGTGGTTTTTGGCATGACTGCAGGCGAGTGGATTAAAGTGCGCACACTTCAGCTGCACTGCTCCCAATGTGGATAGCATTGAAATGAGTGCACAGCACACCAGGCGATTTCAAAAGTGAGAAAAAGTAGGGAAACCCCTCCCTGCCTAAGCTGGAACTCGCACCTTACTTGCACCATACTAGCACCTTTACGGACCCCCTGGACCCGCTCGTGACTTTCGAAAACTGTCCCTGTTTTAACCCCTTAGTTACGCCCCTTCCTTCAAGCAAGAAGACATTTTGATTCAGCTCTTTTAAATTTTACACTGGCATTGCCATTAACTTCCACCTGCAAATATCGCTAATGAGACAACCACAGTAATGACCAGAAACACTTACTTCTTTTCTTTCTTTCAGATTTGTCAGCATCACGATAGTTGCAGCCTTTTGCTCCCATACCATTCTCCAGAAGTCAGCTACTGTGTCCTGTTTAGGTCCTGTGACACACAAACATGTGCTAAGTATTTTGAGTCTGAACCATACTAACCTTCAGTATTTTATTTGTCAACCAAGGGCAAACAACAAAGAAACAGTCACAGAACTACTTGAGTATATGTGAAAATAATTATGCTATAACCTTTACCTTGTGCTGCAATGAATTTGTTCTTTTCTTTGTAGCCCTAGAATAAGAGGAAGTGTCATTAGTACACATTCTCTATATAAAGCATGCAGAATGGGCACTGGTTTCTAGGACTGCAACAGTTTCCAGATAAACTGCAGCGTGCGCAATACCTTACACAGAACTCACATCAATGTATGAGCCGTTGACATAGTCAGAACACAAGGCTCCGTCAATCTGTGTTAAAACCACCCTCGAATGGTCATCTGTTGAAAAGAGAGATATGAATAGATTCAACATTTTTAGATAGATAGAAGGAACATTATTTGTGGCAGTAGATAGATAGATAGATAGATAGATAGATAGAGATAGATAGATAGAAAGAACATTATTTGTGACATTCTGTACGCATAGAAACAAGCACTGTCCACACCTTGGAAAAAAAACACCCATAAGAGTCAGTACTGTCCACATAAAAGGAAAACAGTGAGGGACATTTTAAAAAATCCATATAGTCCTTAAACGTTATTCAGAAGAAACAAGAACTGCCAGTGCACAGGCAGAAAACAAAACAATGGAAACAGTAATGTAAATTCACTTAATTGGGTGCTGGGTGCGGTGGCATGAGGGTATACCAACGTCTGGAATTTTCCAAGAGGGATATGACAACACCCTTCCACGAGAAAGCCAGTCAACACATTTAGCTGGTGGAAGTGTAAAACATTCCTCAGACATCCTTCCAGAACATCCCAGGGAGAAGCATCCCACCATGGACACCGCTTGCTTTTGAAAAATCAGCGAGGTCAGCTTTCTCGGTTGATTAAGTTCCTGCAGAACTTGCCCCGACATTCTGACCTCTTTTACGATAACAGCCACACTTTTGCGGAGGCCTCTTATTTTTATACATGGTCATTCTCTTCCCTCATTTAGCAACCCGGTAGTTGATTTCATTGTTTTGTTCACTGTCTCTATGTAGTTTACCAGAACGGTGCAAGAAAAGACTAACAGGCAGTGTAGTATAATGGGTAAGGTAATGTTCTTGTAACCTAAAGGTCACAGGTTTGATACCCGGGTAGGACACTGCCGTTGTACCCCTTGAGCAAAGTACTTAACCTGAATTGCTTCAGTTTAATTACATTGATTCAAATTGCTTTCATTGCATTTTTAAATTCAGTATATATCCAGCTGTATAAATGGACGCAATGTAAAAGCTATTTAAAAACGTGTGTAAGTGACTCTGGATAAGAGCGTCTGCTAAATGCCTGTAATGTAATGGAATGAGCAACCTGTCCTCAGTACTCCTATGGATTCCTTGCGATGTCAGGGTGTTCGACAAAAAGCAATAAAAGACACAGAAGGGCAGGTTAATGGCTGTGACCAGAGAAGTCACTGGAAGCAATGAGAGAGACCCAGAGAGCAGGTGTGCACTGAAAACAGAAGTGGATTCAAAACAATTCAACAGGAGTAAAAGGAGGAATTAGGAATTCAGCGATCTCCAGCAAAGATAATCGAGGGGAAAGAAGACACGGCTTTATTAAGAGACATAAAGCAGAAGTGAAAAAGGGATGCGATAATGAGAGAAGATAAACGACTGAGATGAGCTTTTTGTCTGATTCCCCCTGCTTTGGTTTTTGCTTTTATTTATGTAAAGCACACTGGGTTGCCTCTGTGCATGAAGTGTGCTATATACATACATTTTGATTGATTGATTGATTGATTGATTGATTGATTGATTGGTTGGACTCTCATGGAACATGAACACGAGAGCCTTTTTCGAAATTCACACAACTTATGAGTCAAACTGCCACATGCCCCTGACTAACTGTGTATCACATCAGACATGGGGACAATTCGCTGCATTAACCACAAGACACAACGGGAAGTATGATCTACAGATTGTGTGAAGTGTGACACAGGCTCATGTCATTTCCTGTTTCCTGATTTGAACTGCCAGGCTGCATCACACACAGTTTAAATTCTATTAAATTTTTCACAGTATGTGCAGAACGGGCCACTCACATGGAAGAATATTGGGATATCTATTCTTTTCTCTGTTGTCATCTTTGTTGGCCTCCTCGCATGTGCCCTGCAAGTACCCGCCAGGCAAAGACTGGAAGAAAATTTAAAAAAACAGCGTATACCACCACTGTAAGGCACTACTGAGATCCACATTAAACATTACGAACACCCGCTTCTACAAAGGTTAGCAAGCCACTGTGAAATCTGCCACAGTGATATACATTTACTGGCAATGCTTTTGTATAGCGCTTTGTTGTACAGCCTGACCTCATTTCCTCTTGGGCGTAAACAGAAACAAAGGGAAACACTCCTTTATGTGCCCATATATATGAGAGCTAGCATAAACATCCTCTCTATCAGATACTGGAACACCATGCGTTAGAGCTAGAGCTACTCAGAGTAATTCAACAAAACAGGAACCTTATTAGTTTCGGGAAATTCAACAAATGAGCAATTCACGAAACAAGTGTGGAAAATATTGGTGGGATACATATGAAACATGATGCTGCCATCCAGGATTTCAATGAAAAAGTTAATTCAGCCATTCAAGGACATTATTGTTAAAGTGGTAGAATCCCATTAATCATAGCTCTGGATAAACTCAGAGTTTCCTAATAAAACTGCAAATCTCAATATAGTAAAAAGCCAATGGTAGAGTACCACAAATTCCAGAAAACCTGAAACTATGCTACTTTTCCCAAAAGAAAGGCTAACATCAGAAATTAATTTTCTTACAAAATAACCAATCTACTACTCCCTAGATTTATAGACATAAATATAACAGGCTATGCTCAGACACCATTAAAGCATACATTTATATTTTATTTTACATTTAAGAATATCAATAAGGCTAAATAAAACAGAAGAATGGTTCCATTCTTTTTGAGCGTACCCGTTCTGTTCATGAGCAAACTGTTCATGTTCATCAGAGCTGAACGTAGGCAGGTTTAGTGATTTAAAAAAACGTGCTACTTCAAATCTCACAAGTATAGCTATGAGAAAGTTGCCTTTCCATGGTGCTATGGGAGTCACACATCTAGCAGGCCACACAATTAGACGAAAGTAACCGCGAGTGTGGGTGCGAAAAGGCGATACGTACGTTGAACTCTTCGCGGAAGAGCTTCCCGTCGTCGGCCGAGCGCACCCGAACCTCCTCCTCCAGGCAGTCCAAGGGGAGGGGCAGGTACGTCTTGGACGCCGAGGGCGACCTCGGGAGCAGCACCACCGTCTGTTGCTCTGCGCGAGTGAGACAGGACACATTCAATCATCTGAACTCTGGGGGGCGCTGTCCAAATAGCATAAGGAGGCAATCAGTACCGTCCCATTCGTCGGACGTAACTGCGTCGGACCTTCAGGACATTTAATCTGATCGTTATTTTTAATCAATCCAGAGGTAATGGGGAAATGGGTCTTTGAAGCATGAATTCATGGATTCAGGAATTTTGGTTAAAAATTTTTATAATTAATGAGAGACTACCAGATTACATAAAAACCAAGCTAGGGTGGATACACAGTCTATTATTTCTGTCATCTGGGACAATGTCAGTATCAATTCATTGAACATATTAATAAATCTTAATCCTTACATATATTCCATTTCAAATATAATCACATAATCTAGATAACCAAGCATAGCCTTCTTATTAAATTTCTGGCAAAGCTTAAAAATATTACTTATATTACTACATTTCACATTCAAATAGGTCAATATCAATGTGCAAATTTCTTTGCATGAATATAAATGCTGCCAGAATAGACTGGAATCAAGAGGGTTTTTTTTATTATTTTTGAGCCAGTCTGATCATGCTTGTTACAGTTGCCAATTGCCAACACTTGCTCCAGAAACAAGAAAAAGAGGAGGCTAGGCTGCTGGGTGGCTCATTTGGTTAAGACACCATGCTGTAGTGCATGGATGAGCCCCACGGACTCGGATCGAATCCAGACTGTGCCAGTGCCGACTGTGGCCGGCATCTCCACTGGACAATCGGCACTCGTGGACAGCATGTCAAAACCACGTATGAAAGGTCTTCCTCTGATTCCACTCTATGCCAGCTTGGCTGTAGCTGTAGTTGTAGCCTATGGCGTGAACGTCTACACTGTCTCAAATCGGCAGTGGGGTCCACAGCCCTCGTTGCAGATAATTGGACATTCCATCCAAATCAGGAAAGGAATTCACCTATAAATTTAGCGCCAAATTGATTTTGAAAAAAGAATAGGCAAAACAGTTAGGGTAACGCTAACGATAACACCTCACCATTTAGAAATAAAAACCTACATGATTGGCTTTCATATTGGGGTTTACAATAGAAACCTTGTGAGTACGTTTTCATCAGCTGTTAACCTTTGAGAAGAGTCAAGCACCCTGTGCTGACTCAAACCGCGACCCCACCAGCAGAACGCTGACCGCCACACGACCGTTGTTAGCTTAGCTTAGTAAGAGAGAGCAGGAATAAGCAGCTAGGCGGTTCAGACAGGGTGGTTAGTGGCACAGCAAAGTCGCATTCTCTGCGCTCCGAATACCTGACCTTGCACGGGAGACGAGTTTAACTCTCCAGAACTGCCTCCGAGCGCCTTGCTGTGGTCTACAACACAACACAGACGAGGAGCCGGAGACAGACAGCAAGCAGCGTTAGACTGTCAACGGGTTTAACCACACTTACTGCACTGCTCATCACAAAATTAACGGCATTCACGTTATCACAGTACCCGATAAATAAATTGGAAAAATGAATAAACACATGAATATAATGAATAAACAATGAATAAATAAATAAATAGATGTCAATTGCACAATTGGAACACTAACATCAAACAGCCAGGGTACCTGTAAGCACAGGTTACCTAACCTTCTGTTCAAAGTACACACATATGAATATTAGCAGGTCTTGACATGCAGGGCCATGATGTGTTTAGCTTTTAGGTAAGATTCTGATGGTGAATAAAGGTTGAGGTCCCTTATTCTGAAAATGAACACAGTTCATCCCGCCATTTGTACAAGAGAAGGGCATCTTTGTTGAATCACGACTCAAAAAGAGTGAAAACCCAACCTTGACAACAGGCTGGAAATAATTCCTTCTGTGTTTGGGTGCATGCGGAAGTTGCAAGTCACAAGATACCAATCTTCAAACAGTAGGACTTCTATCAAATAACTGAGGAAACAGCTTCCACCAATCATTCTCAAACAAAAACGTGCCTTACACATCTAGAAATAACCTCAAAGTAAAATGTACCAGAAGGGATCTTATACTAATCAATTTTACAATATGTACACTCCACCATTAGAGCTACTGCAGCTAGTCAAGGTAATATGACTATCAGGTACTCTCTATGGCTGTCTGTATGGTTATCAAGCCAGGCTACACCAATAATAAATAATGTTGATGATAATAATAACATGTTTTATAATCTGTTTGCATTGCATCTATAGTCTTTTGTACTAAATTGCGGAGATAGAAATCACAGCGCTCACGGAACACAAAAAAAAGTAAGCTAACCTAAAGCTCAATATTCTGTGCTAACATCACAAACCAAACCCACAGGAAGCAGCACGTTACAGTTTTAGACTGCGGACCAGCAAACATTCTCTCAGTGTGTAGAAGTGTGAAGTTATGTTTAAAATGCCCCTTCTGACACCCTACTGAACAAACTATGTGTACAGACCAACGCTCCAGACTCAACAAAAACTATCTACCTTGCTCTTCCAAAATGCCATTTGGCATCTTCTTGTCGACTGTAGTGACAACTACCTTCCGCTGGTTCCTTAACCTAAAAATTAAACAGAAGACAGAGAGAGAAACAGAGGACGAGAGAGAGAGAGAGAGAGAAAGAGAGAGAGAGATTTAAGCCATTAAAACAACACTTCTACAACCTCTTCCTGTTGTCCGGAGAACAAACAGCCAAGCACGACCCACCATCTGAAACTGGATAATGTGTTCTTTCTCATGGGAGGGCCCCCGAGTTCCTTTATTTTCCTCGTTCGTTCTGTGCTACCCGCAGGGACGGCGTGCTCTGGCCCACCCTCGGCTTCGGCTTTCGGTTTTAGCTGCGCGAGTGCGCGCCATGCCCGGGGGGGGGGGGGGGGGGCTTGACGTCAGCATTTCCCCTCTCCGACTATGGCTCATGGCTCTTACCTGAGGAAGTACCAGGCCAGGAGCATGCCGATGACGACCACCAGAGACACCACCAGCACGGTGGGGAGGACGTAGGGGGATGCTTGTTTTTCTGGGTCTGGGGGTGGGGGGGGGGGGGGGCAGACAGACAAAAGGAACAGGAAGAGCCAGTGAAAGCAGGCGCGGAGGAAAGCCGCCGGTGGAGACAGCGGTCGGGTAAACATTGCCGTAGCGAGGCGGCTCTCTCCCGTCTACGCTCTCTCATCCCACATCATCGCTCGCCCCAGCTGTGACTCATCCACAGAGGAACACGCAGTTATTGGGCATAGTCTCTCGCTACTCAAAAAAGAATCACTTGTTCGACGAGCAAGTTCATATACACGTAAAATTTGGCCACACTTCTGCTTGTCAGCATGTGTTTTCAAGACAAAAAACCAGAGTAACTGACATTTTCCTGCTTGAGAATGACAACGTGCAACATCAAATTATAGCCTGACCTAACCCAAGCCGGTTCACCTTAGACGCAATAATGTGCAGTTAAAGAGACAGTTACACACCAAGTTTATTTCAGTGGTCTAGATGACAGTAATTAAACCGGCACAGAAATCTTGAGTGCTCATATAATAACATGTTTTCAATATGTAATTGATTGACAGGTATTCAGGTTTTTCAGCACAACCTGCATAAATGTGATGTAAAATGCAGACAAGACATTTAAAATGAAGACAAAGCACAAATGTAACTATTTCAGAGCTGAAAGTACAGCATTTCTAAAATGGATTGCTTTCATTGATATATGAAATTGGACAATGCCAACGTACATTTATTTTCATAATGGCCATATACTCTGAGATGTGTACCTCGTGCACTTACTTGTTGTGTGGTTTCCATTTGATAAATTGTTTGATTGTGTTGCCACGTCAACTAAAAACAGTAGCGGGACCATGGTGGCTACAGAAGAGAAAACAAACATGAAACTGAATTACAGTCAGCAAACACAATAACAAACATAGAAGATGGAGGGCATTCTGATTCAAATAATCAAGATGTTAACTAATAAGGTTACATTTAACCTTTTGCTTTTAAAAACAACCTCCTCAATTTGAGTTCTTCATTTAAACAGGCAAGGTAAAGAATTCTATAAAGTTCATTTAAAAACATGATTGCTTTATAACAATGACTCAATCAAGAAAAAAATTAAACAAAATGAAGAATACGCAGTTACAGTTTATATGGCAAAGTACACAATCAGTATGGATTTTCTTTTTTCTATATTTTTAGGCTCCACCTGCTTTATTATACATGCTCTACATTTTCCCCTACATACTCACTCCAAGTAACCCTTAAAACTTCCTTTTCCTCCATAAGATTGTACGATAACTTGGTTGTAGATATTTACCAAATGGATATTTAGATATTTACCAAAGGCTTAAAACAGCATCATGGAAACAAAACTATTAGCACAAGACGCTACATTTAAGGCAACCCATAGTAAGCTCAAACTCTTTCCACTAGGAGAATATTACAGTGTCTGTAACATTCAGAACATGCAAATGTGTTAAAAATGTACATAAGAAAAAAACCCCCAACCCCCCCCCCCCCCGTCCCCCCGTCCCCCCCCCCCCCCCCCCCCCCCGTCCCCCCATCCCCTTTGCCGATGACCTCAGCTCCAACCATGTGAAGGCATCAAGGCCAGGCAAGAACAAAACAAAACACTTCCTGTAAAATGATTCCATTGGGCAAAACGCGACATGCTGCACTATCACAGGATTCCACAAGAGGGCAGACTATTCATATGTATAAAATTAGGCTGCAGTACATCTCACAAAACACTCATCGACAGCATACAAACTGACAGAATATTCCTTAGTTGAGTTGAGTTATTTTACATAGTGTAACAGAATATAATATAAATATCAGAAATAATGTAAATATAAAACATATAAAGCATTTTCTGTATTCTTGTTCTAATGTTGACAACTAAAAAATCTAGCCTATAATTTGATTCAATTGAAAAAGAGAAGTGAAGTCACAGCAGATTTTTGTTATTGCAGATTTCGCATTTTTAGTTTACTTAAATTATTCCCTGCACACTGGCGAAGTATCGATATTGACCTAAAGACCCACTGCATCATGCAGCTTGACTTTAACCAAACACAGATAAATCACTAGTTGACCAGAGTCAGGGGTATAGCCTCAGCATAGGATGGGGGGAGTCCCTACCTAGCACTAACCACAGTGACAAGAAACCACTCAATAAATTCACCAGCAATGAGCCATTGCCTAAGCTGTTCCATTCCATAGTAGACACACTTCTGAGAACATCCTATGTTGCTTTAGTTTGACATATTACCCATGTATCCACAGCACGTATTATTATGGATAGTAACTGAAACTCTAGGCATTGTTCAAAGTTAGAACAGCAGTTGCTGGTCTGGGACCTGTGGCTTTCTGGTCGTTCAGTTATCTACCCACTGCGGAGTGCCAGCCCGACTGGAGGCAGTACCCGCGTTACACGAGACCCCGCACGCGTTCACGCTGCGCTGTGGCCGATCGCCTCTTCTGTTCACAGCGGGACTCACAAGCAAAGCTGCGCCTCTTTCATCTGCTCAAATTGTGTCTGTAATCAACTTCAAAGGGCTTTCAGTCAGGGTGAGAGGAGGACAAACGCATGGAGGGAAAGAGGAAAGATCTCTCCACACTGCACGGTAGGGCATTACTTTGTAAAAGTACTAGCACTCTCTGGGTCTTGCACGCAGATGCCTGGGACGTGTCTGGAATCGCACTACATACAATATCCTCCAGCTAATTTAGTATGTGAGTAAAGAGTACGTTGGCTTCTCGAACATACTACATCGTCATAGAAACGCTCCACTTCCTTTCAGCACTTTGTACGTTGATGATGGCGTGAGACAGACGTGAAATATTTTGCACGACACTGGCCTGTGCCGTTATTGGTTGATGTCTGGTTTCTTGGGTCGTGAACTATCGCAATGCATTGTAGGATACTCAAGCCAACGTAGTGTGCAGTGTTCACATGCTACAATATTTCAACAAATATTTAACGAATGTAGTATGACATCCTGGTATTTTTCACATAATATTTCATTCACGCTATTGTTTTGGACATGCTAAAAATGATATATAGTATGTAGTACACAGTATGTGGTACATAGTATGTGATCTCGGCCGCAGCCCTGGTCACTTAAACACCAGGAACCAATCAGCTTACAGCAGTGTCCCACAATGGCGTGGGATCATCACAGAGGTCACAAACTTCCCGTTTCAATGATTTTTCAGTACATCAAGCAGAAAAAATCATTGCTGGTAAAAATTTACTTTCAGATTAACTGTAATTTGGCAATGCAAAAACCCCTTTTCTCATGGGTTACACCAGCTAAATCCCGTGATTGTTTAGACCTTTAGGCTTAAAGCTATTAAATGGAAGGGCCAGGGTGAAATATAACAGACATGGTCTAAAACAGTAACAAGCTCTGGTCAAAGTACACCAGCAGCTGGAGAAACAGTTACGCGGTTTGAGTGTTTTATGACATAACGGCCTCAACAGAGTTTGCGACCCTCACCGAATTCTCCAGAGGGAGCTACTGTAAGTCAACACGGAGGCAGAGATCTTTTTTTTTATTTTATTTTTTTTTTTTTTTTACGCACAGCTACGAAGGCACGGGTATTATACTCCATGCTGTCGCGGCAACGTGCGCAGAACAAGTCCGGCGTACTCGATGCCGCGGAGTTGCGTGACTACGGGCGAGAGAGGGCGCGAAACGCACGGCGCGCAGTCAACGCCGCGGCTTTCCCTGTCGGCTCGGGTCGGAAAGAAAAAAACAAAAAACAAAAAAAAAATAAACGGCGGGCCGATGAATAAAATCCGGGCCGCCGGTCCCCGGACGCGAAGACTGATGGCGGAGCTGTAATGAGGAGAGGATCCTCCGGCTGGAGCTGGGCAGAAGTATCGACTCTCCTGGACAAACGAGCCGCCTTCGGTTGCGTGCGTGATCAGACGGGCGCTCGCCGGCGGGAGGCTGCAGTGCTCGTGGCGCTACTCGCCGATGCTATCAGCGGGGTGATATTACCGCAACGCAATCTGTCTCCCCGGGCACCGTGTCCACAGACTTGGCTGCCTATGGTCCTCTGTGCTCTGCAGAGTGTGTGTGTGTGTGTGTTTCAGCGTGTGTGTGTGTGTGAGTGTGAGTGTGAGTGTGTGTGTGTGTGTGTATGGGGGGGGGGGGGGGGCTTTGTAGGCCCAGCTCCCCCACACTTTCTCCTAATGAGGATTCGCCCTGCACAGACTGTTTCTAGGATTCACCCGCTATGTCAAAGTTCAGAGTTCACCCACTCATAACCGCAGAGTAGACTGTTGTCTCACAAGCATTCACCCTTTCATTACGAAAGAGTACAGACTGTTCCGTCAGAAGGATTCATCCTCTCATTGCTGAAGAGAAAAGACGGTTCACTAAAGGATTCATCCTAGCATTACAATATAGTACAGACTGGTCCCTCAAAAAAGATCCACCATCTCATAACTGCAGACTGCACACCGTCTACAACTATTTCTCCCACTGCTCACTGCACAGAACCCCCCCTTTCATCGTTACACAGCAACAGACTGTGTGCTCATGAATACTGACCCCCTCATCTCAACAGTTCACTCCCAGACCAGCAGAAACTCATCAGACGCAGAAACAGCTGACCTCACCCTTCAGTCCATATGCATCATCTCCACTTTACGAGGTCGACCCACATAGTCACAGATCTTAATCAAAGACCTATTACCGTACGGTATTTTTAGTCTAGCTTTCAAATGACATCTATGGTGTGAGCAAGACGTACATACGTACCTTTCTCGGTCGGGAAACCACAGACAGACAGACACACACACACACACCTGCACACCCACACACCCACACACCGTATCCTCCCCTACACTCACAAAAGCATGCAAACGCATGTCCAGCTTTATCCTGGTATGATATGTTAAGCCTTCGGACAACTTTCAGCATAAAAGAAACTATTCTCCCATAAAATATTCCATCCACTGATGTTACTGATGGCACATACAACATTATTAAATACCAACAGCCACTAAGTGGCTGAACATGAGAACCAGGCCATCAACAGATGTCCCCCATATGTCCACTGCAGTTCATTGTTATAGATCAGTCTGGCAGTGCCCATAGGTGAAGTCGACCCTCTAGTCCCCGCAGCACACAGTCACCCAGGTGCCATTGTCCGTCGGGCATCGCCCTCCCACAAAGCGGGTCACGGGGCGCCCCTGCAGGGGTACGAAACCCGTCACGAAAACCCATTCCCACTGTAAAGAATTCTCGGAACGTTCCGGGTCGCCTCGTCGTCCTCCGTTCCGCGGGCCTCGCGTAAACGACCCGTCGCGGTGGGCAGCGAGGGACCGGGAGGCGCGCCGCGTTTCGGAGAGCAGAAGCGAGAGGTGCGCGAGTGAGGGGAAGAGCGTGACGCGCGTGTCGCGTGCGCGGAAAAGGCGCTTTCGAACCGATGTCCTAACGAAGCCTCACGAGGGCCTTCTCATGACTCCGCGCGCCACGAGTCATTTCGGGAACGGAAGAACGAAAGAGAGCTTACCGCCCGCTTCAAAGACCTCAGACGCAGGCACATCCTGCACACACATAATGAAACCAGAAATAAATACTCACAAACGATCGGACTAATAAATGATCAGATGATAAGCTGTGTCTCAACAGCTATGTTGCAACAATACAGAGACAAAATTTGTTTCCTGTGGTAAACATATGTGGTTTGTAGACAGCATTGTACACACGGTAAGAGGCATAAAAATGTCAACGCTACTTTAATAGTTTGCAACTTTAATAGAGGTCTAAGCAGGTAATTTCTACCACTCACCACTGCACTCAGGTCTAGCACTCACTCCTGCAAAGAGGGAAGTCATTTCAGAGCTTCAACCGGCAGAAAACATGTTTTCTTGGTCAAGAAAAGCTGCCTTGCGAAGGCTGTTCAACATTTGTTTGGCATTGTAGCATTATAAAAACACTGCGGTAAAGCTGCAGTGGAACTGGGCCTGAGCAAACACCAAGACAAGAAGCCTGAACAATATAGAACCTGCACCTACACTGACAGAATACACTACCACATGTCCTACACACAAGGTATGAACCTGTGCACTTGTACTTGTGCAACACATCACTGGCTCTATACTAGACCTGTACAACTTTACACCCCTGCCTCACTCAGGTAATGGGAGAACCATGTATACACAGGGCTGTAATTCCTATACAGATTATTCGATATGGATGTAAATACTCTCAAATTAAAGCAGACAGTCTGCACTATTCGTATTCTCTGTTTTATTTCAAATCCGATGTGCTGCAGTATTATACATAACTCTCTTCAGGCCCTCTCACTATCGTTTTCCAATACAGACACAGCATGATGCTCACTTTAAAAACATCTTAAGTCTCGTCCAGTCTTGCACTCACATTGCCTTGCCTCCGCACTAATGTCCCTCCGGACCCGGACCCACATTAGAAATCCAATCCAATCATTTTCACATTAATCCAAATATGTTTTCTTGCATTTTAATTGGTTCATCACGTCTTTCCTAATAATCCTTGTCCAAATAGTATTTTTGACGATAAAATCTCTTTTAAAAGTTTTTTGACTGTCGTTTTGAGAATACGCAGGAAAAACACGAGACACACTTCTTACAGAATTTAGGCTACACTTTATCGCCGGTCACTGCAGTCTCTTCCTACAAACACTTCCTGCTCGCTCCGACAGTAGATAAACACAGTCTGCCCTATCTTTTCATCTGATGATAGAATGCCGAATATTAGACAACTCATAATATTTATCACGGCGCACGAAAGGGGTTCAGGTCAAAGGGGAGTACTCTGTTGCCTACGCTCAGGAAAAACGGCTGAGCATTTCCGTTAGAATCTGAATTGAGGCAGCTGTATAACATATCAGCTAAGAGTGTGACATCCACACGAACTGGCTGAATGACATCACCCTCCATATTTGGGGTGAGAGATCGGAGAGGTGACAGAAGTAACAGATAACAAGATGGTGATATGGGTGTTATATGCCCAGACATGCAGACACAAATAACAAGAACGCTGTCAAGTCTGGCTCCAATTCAGTGCCAAGATGTGTCCAACCAGAAGACTCCTTGACCCAGCAGCAAAACAAGATCTCCCCGAGGCAAAAAAAAATCCTGTCAGCATACAGTGTCCGCGTGCCGACCTGCTGTCTTGTTTTTTGAGTTCTTTGGAAGGTCCAACTCTGACTGTCTGAACCATCAGTTTGTATGTTTGACACATTATTAAGCAACAATAAACAACAGGCCTGCAAAATCAGCTTCAGCAAACTTGGGAGGGGGAGGAGTGTAAGGTGTAACCTTAGTACAGTTGAAGAATAATTTGTTTATATAATCATACTTCACGTATTCTGAAGTATACTGCTTTTTGCATATGGGTACTAATAACCAAAAACAAATCTCAATTTTAAAACACAATCTACGGAAAAGTGGAGGCTCAGTTACTGGAAAGAATACAGTGGTTTTCCCTTCCCTTGCATCTCACCAAGAAAATAATAAGATTGAATTATGAAGAATTATTACTGTGCTCAGATGTGTTGCGAAGATATGGTGTTGAAATGGCCTGAGGACCAGTTATGTGCTAGAACATACAAGAGAGAATCTTGAGGCCAACAGAAAAGAAAAAAAATCTCTGAGCTTTAGTTCCAAACAAACACGCGGGGAGTAAAAAGAGTTTTCTCCTTTGTATTTTTAATAAATTTTAGCGCTAGCAGATTTTGTGATGTTAAGAAAATATAGAGAATATGTTACGCTTGCCTGTGAGAAATACATATATGATATTCATGGCATGGTGTTTTGCTGCTAGACTGAATCTTGTCATATGGCAACGAGTGCCCATTAGTCCTGTCAGAAAGGTCAGTGTTCCTCCAGCTCACCAGACTCCAAACTAACAAGCAGAGAAAGAGAAAAAGAAATCTCATTAAAACAAGACAACATGACAGATGGACTTTAACCCCTTTCCTCATTTGATGGAGCCTTGTTTTCCTGTCACTCTCCCTCATTACTAATCCTTCTGAAAAACATATGAACGGTAGACTTATAGGTGCAGTATGCAAGTCTGCTGGATGAACAGTTTTGTTCATATTTGGTTAAATTTCCTTCACATCCCAACAATATCAATAAATTACAAGGGCAAAAAAAATCTGGTCTCTCTGACTGCCCCAGGCAATGAAATCAGCCACTCCAAATTTCACCACGCCTTAACAACCAATCAGGACAGCTGTCTGCCCTGCCTCCTGTTGCGCGTTCACAGCTCTGCCAGAGAAAACAGGGTGGGCGGGGTTATGCTACGCAGCAAAGAGCAGAGCAGAGCAGAGGTAACGTTACCTGTCCTACACCTCCAAACAACGCAGAACTCCAGTGCTACCTGGTCATATTATATATATATATATATATATATATATATATATATATATAAACTAACTACCTGTTCCTACTGAACTACTGAGAAAGTAAGGTAGTTACCTAGTTTAAAATCCCTACAGACAAAGGAAAGGAAGAAAAGGAAGAAAAGCAGAGCTTGAGTCTGAAAGACATTTTTATGGTTTTTTATTTGTTATTATTCCAGTGATGAAAAAACAATGTTTTGGCCAAAGGCCTTTGACAACCAAATGTTCTTTTTTTACCATCTGCTCCAAATAACTCCATGAGTGCAGATTTTTCTTTTCCTTTTTGCGAAATGTATCCATCAGTCCACTCTGAATAGCTGTGCAACTTCCCTGAAGTTAAACACCAAATCACCAGATAAGTGTTAGAAACAATGTTTAAGATTCTCAGCCATTCTCAGCATTCGTTTCTTAATCAGGGAAACCTCCCACACACGATGACCTCACCACATTCTGTTGTGACACGGTGTGTCTGAACTGACAAAACATTGATTTTTCTGAAAATCCACATCTGCAGTCACTCTTTCTTCAACCTGGGTGAAAGAATATTTTGAATGCACGGAGGAATGTTTTTCATTTAAAATCACGTCTCATTTGGATTATCTCTGGGGGGAGTGCGGATGAAGGCAGTGAGAGGTGGAAAAATAATTAATGCCTGTCAAAAACAGGGAGACCTGGCCAAAAGTTCCGCTGTTTATTATGAAGTAAATCTCTCATTATTCAGGAAGCCTACGCTATAAATAGGCACAAAAACACATCTGTGATATTGCATGTTTGTTTAAAACAGCAACCTCCGAGAGTCAAAAACAGCACATTTAAAATTATGCTTAATGGCAGCTCAGTAACATTTCACCAAAAGCTAACCAGATAAGCTGGGATTTGATCACAGTAGATGGTTAAAAAAAATACAAAATACAATATACAAAAGGTGATTTTACTGTGCCACTACCATGATCTGCCTCTGCATATCAACTGCTAGCAGTAGACAGAGGAGAGAGACAGGCCAGTAGTATGATAATATTAGTATCAAGGCAGCACTAAAATATAGTGGCTAGGATGCTTGCAACCAGAAGGTTACAGGTTTATTTCCCGAGTGGACAGGGCACAGCATTACGCCAAGCACCAAATCTGACTGTCAAAATGGACTAATTGTAATGTGAGAAATTCAAGCTACAATATAAAAGTTACCCAGGACAACATATGTACAAAGAAAAATATACACACCATTGCATTCGACTAGCGTTTCATCTTCTGGGCTCCCTTTGCCTCGCGCCCAAGAACAGTCAATTGGAAAATTAACGTGAGGACGATTTACTGCGTTACCGTATGAATGAACACAATCGCGCGCGGACCCGCTCGCATCCATTCCGCCACGGTAGCTGCCCTCTCAAGCGTGCCCTGATTCACACGCGCTACAGCCGAAACGAGAGGCTTGACTGGACGTGTCCGCGGGCTTCCTTCTTAAATACGGCGCTTTCGCCGCGCTCAATCGCCAATTTGGTCTTAAATCAAATCGCCGATCCCGTGAACGTAAACCGGAATGCTAACGAACGCCTTTCCCACAACTATAAATAGAAAGGCAGATAATGACTGATTAGGAAATAATTGCCTCCGAATTTAACAGAGACATGTAGACTCAGCGCACTACTTATTGCATTACTGTGCTTCATTTCCCTGTGCTGCTGTTGTATTAATGTTTGTTCCGCAGCAGGCTGATGCCAATCTGTGTCCCTCTCCTAGCCAGCCACGTAGAACAGAATTGCATTAATCAATTCATTGCTTCTCCACTAAGAGCTTTAATACCGGCGACGATGGCTGGCAGCTCCACCCTGCCTACAGATAACTGTCTCATTAGGATCACGCGCTGTGTTTCCCAGAGCGACCGTGGAGAGAGGGTCGGGGGACAGAATTCTAAAGCTCGCCACCAAGTATCACGCTTTGATGAAAAGCATTACTTTTACATGTTTTATTTCTGAATTACCTTCATTTTGACTCCAGCTGTGATTCTATTCCCCCAACACCCCACCCATCCCCCCGGCTAATCACAGCTGGAGTCAAAACAGAGGTAAATCAGGGATAGAATACATGTAAAAGAGCTCCATAGTCAGTCATCTGCACTATGGCAATGATAAGAATAAACCCCAGTGATTCAAATTCACACCTTGAGTGTTGGATGAGCACCATCACAAGCATCTGGTCAAAGGTCATGACCTTTTCTTGCATTGTGTGAAAAGTCAGACCTGGTTTAATCAAACGTTAGTCCAAATGCCACAAACACGAAAGGGAGAGTTACGGTGGGATAATCCTTTTAAAAAAATCTTCCAACCATCCAAACCTTTCCAGATTTCATCACGCCCATCACACGTGAAAGCATATAGGGGCTCACAAAGGTGAAATTGAATTTCATTTCTACAAATGGATTTAAAATGAACTGTCTCACCCTTTGAAAAAATGGTGTGGCCTCCTCATAGCAGAATAGTTCAAATTTCTGGAATTTATTGCTAACACCAACAAGCACCTACACAGAGATATGATCCCCAGCCCACATCCTTATTATTATTATTATTATTATGATTATTATTATTATTATTATTTGAAAGCACATGGGATGTCCCACAGTAGTTGTTAATGTGCTCCCTGGAGGGAACACAGCTCCGAAGCTCTCCGGATTAACAGCGGTACACGCCTGAGGTCACCCGCGCGTGAAACCCGCTACGCAGGAGCCGCGCTCAGCTCAGGGGCCGGTGCTGCAGGCATCCGTTTCCAAAACGCACGGCAACGGAACGAGAGAGGAGACTCCCTCAACTGCTGCAGCCCTGTCGGAGGATCAGCCCACCCACTCATCAGACACAAAGCACTCTGGGAATGTTCTGAAGGATGGATAGACCTCCCAGAGACGTGCTTACTCAGATCAAGGCAGTTAAAATAATTAATGTTGCTTTTTTCATACACAGTTTGGTGAGTTGATTCAGTTGATTCAGTTCTGTTACGATTTTTTATACAATGGCTTAACTGGGCAAAGGGGATGGAAATTAGCCATGAAAAGAATCCTTACATGCAACGCATCTGTTTCTTGTTCATAACTCGTAACGTAATGTTCAGCTGTAATGTCGTCAGCAAATACACAATTCAATAAATATATTTTGTCGATTGCCCAATTTGACAAATTCACCAATGAATGAACACATGTACTTAATTGTGAGTCAAATTCAAGTACCAATGCTGACTGAATCCAGCCAGTGGAGACTGAGACTGTTTCAGGCAGCCGAGGTGACTGAAGCAGTGAGTCGCTGGTCGCCCCGTGCTACGCGCGCTTTCACAGAGCGCGTGCAGATACGGGAGAATGGCACTACAGGGCGCAGGTGGAAGCGTGCCGAGCCGTCGGCCGCCACGTCGCAGCACGCCCGGCACGCGGAAAACACTCACCGCGACGACCCGCCAGAGAGAATCAGGCTACTTCAGATACGGGGCTTTTCTCCGAAGATCTCAAAGCGCGCGCTTTTATCTGACGCTACGTCGCGGAGAGCGAATCGTCCGCGGACGTTATCGCAAGGTAGCTGTGAAACGCAGGTCGACAAAGACTTGAAGTGTCCCTTCTGCGTGATAGAAGCAGGAGGGGCCCATAAAAACAACCCGAGATTTTGCCGGAGCATTTCTCAGCCGTGACATTTTACGTGCTCTTTTTCATGTCTCGTTTTACTACTGAACCACACAGCATCAGCAACCTAGGGCTCTGGAAACATTACAAAGGAAAAATAGTGGGACAAGGCTGTTTTGCTGTAGATTAGAACTAATATTTTATGTCTGAATAATGCAAGTAATCCAATGCTAAAGAGAATCAGCGATATCTAGTCCAACTGTTTTGAACTACCAGAGTGTGAAAACATGCATAGTTCTTTGTTGTAGGTCTTTGTGTAGTTCCTTTTTTTGTAACATTTTACCCTCAACAAGCAACACAGACAACCACAGGATACACAAGAAAGAAAGACAACACACTGAATCTTGTAAGTAACGATTATTTGGTAGTCCTTATTCACAAACATGGCAGTATACTACACGCCCCAGTCTGTTTTAGTGTACATTGAACAGTCAGTGTTAAAATATCCAACAGACAGCATTACTCATGACATGACTGTACCTTAATCCATTAACAAGAGAAAATGGCTTCCACCCATTCAGTACTTATGAAAGAACATTTCACATAAATAAAGGTTCTTCTATAGAGACTCACTTTTTAATTGGCAAAACATTTTTTGCAACCCATTGATAAATGACAACTCAACACTATTAGTGCATGTTACAAACACGAACATCAACAGGCCCCCATTTGTCACACAATCTCCGAGACCGACCGTGGCAGTACCCAGCAGGAAGTGCTGTCAGACAACATCCTTCCTCCAGGATGTGATCGCCACGGAAACGCAAAAGATATACCTTGGGCAACACTTTGTTGTTGTTGGGGAAAGTCGGGGGGAAGGGGGCACCGTGGGGGGTTTTGAGGGGTTGCAGGACAGGGTAAGGTCAGGATAAGTACTGTGGAAACTCAGGCAAAAAACTGACTGGAGGGAAGCAATATGAATCCTTCCGTAACCTTGACAGCGCTACACCTCGAGTGCAACCCTTCCTCACACGATGGCGGCGTTGTGAGGAATGGAGCCCGTTTACTCTGGGGGATCTACGCGAAAGGCTTCTGACACACCTCAGTGTTTACACAGTTAACACCTACATTCTAAAAATACCGGCGCGGTCTGATAAGGTTAGGCTCCACTGGCCAAGGGAGTGTCCATTCACAGTGAACCGCAGCACTGAGCGTAAATAAAACAGGAATGGCAGGAATTGTCCACCGGTTTCAAATGGCACTCACGTGGGCACCCTGGACAGAGCTAAAGCCTTCCATTTCACACAAGTAAAAACAAAAACAAGACCAGGTCAAAACCTAGTATATGGCTGGATCGGCCGACCAATGGTGTAACTTCATAACTCAGCCGACCAATGGTGTAACTTCATAACTCGGCTGACCAATGGTGTAACTTCACCACTCACTCAGTCACTCAGTCACAGACATTCGCGTTTACAGGGCTCACACCGCTGTTGCAGTCCAGCCAAAAACAAGAACTTTGGTGCAAGCTCTTTTAAACCTGCAAAGACGGATCAGTCAAACACCTCAGCATATTCAGATGACATTTTCTCTTGTGCTATATGCAAGACACAATAGTGTGTCCGCAATATAATTCTCACATGAAAAGACAGCCATGGCTGCATACATTATACATATCACTGACATCCACATCAAAATATCTATCGTCGAAAGGACCTCTACCTTGTTAACATATATTAATTAGGTTAAGCAGGTGTTCGCATTGGCAACACCGCAAGGCCATGATTAGGCCTACTTATTCAGAACACCACAAAATAACTTCTTCGGGGAAATACTTTTACTTCTTTATTTTTTTATTCCCACAGAAAATACGGACGGGGCTTAATGACGTTAATTAGCGCCGAAAAGAACTTCTATGTCCTATTTTCGCTGGTGTTTTTCTCGTTCCCTTTCAGGTTCCTGCGTGTGCGCTCTATTGAAATGTGACTCATTCAGTTGGCGGGCGGTCGTGGCACGGCCAGCTCGCAGCGAGAGAGAGAGAGAGAGAGAGAGAGAGAGAGGTCCGCAAGGCCGTCGCGCTCGCTGCCATTGTGCTGCACTGCCCGCTACGCAGAAACAGGAAGTCCCCCCCCCCCACGTCCAGACCTCACATGCCAACAAAAGAAGGCCCCGAGACGAACCCGCTGGGCAGAACATCCGAAAAACGAAGAAGAAGAAGAAAAAAAAACACTCCGCTGATGACTTGCCCATACGCCGGGGTGGACGTCCGGACCGGCGCGGAAAGCGAGGGAGAGCCTCCGGGGCCTCCGCTGCGCGGCTCGTGTTGTCCGTTGTTCGCTAGCCGGGCGGTGTCACGACCCGAGGGACAGATTGTCTGTGAGGAGCCCTAGAGGTGACCTTCCCAGAGAAGAGACCAGAGCAGGGGCCGTGTTCGCAGGGAGTGTCGCTGTGTGGTGCAATCCTTCCGAAGAACCTGCAGTATGGTGCCCAACCAGAGGGTTGGGCCTTTTACTGACGCGTTAACACAGCGTAAAATAAAGTGCACGCCTCCCAAATGTATCTATTTTCTGGTTCCCAGGATTTTGTAGATTTGTTAAGAAAACCATGTTGAATAATGCGTTGATTCTGCTTTCACGGAACAAGAAACAAGGCACGGGAGCCAGAAAATATAGGAAACCTTTACAGGAAGAAAACACACTTCTGGTGCAACACACTTTCTCCCAACTTCTGCTGTCTCAGATTGAACTTTTACCAGTGCCTCAGACTTGAGGATTTAGCTGTCCCTACTTCTGCAGGAATTGGATCGCTACGCGTGTGCTCCACGGTAATCTCTGAAGCCCGAGCGTGGACGTGGGTTTCGGACGTTCGACTCGTCCGGAAAGGGAAGTTGCGGACCCTCTCGCGCTTCGGCTGGCGCGGTCTCGTAGCGGGCCGTTACTGAAGGGGCCACAGGAAGCGTGCGCCGGAGTCCCCGACTGCACGCTGTTAAATCTGGTTCCTCGACTGTTTTACAGGCTCTCTGCATTTTTTAAAAGGGCAAATGCACATTTTTACGCCGCTCCGCCTGTCCGCTCGGTTTTTACACCAAAGTGCATTTGCCTCGGAGCCCGGGCGCTTCTAATTAGCGAATTTTAACTACTGATGAATTATTAAATGAGTAACGCCTATATACTAATGTGTGTGTTTTAATTGGCAGGGCTGTGTTTGTAATGGTGTCTGTGAAACCGTTTTACACAGCCCTGGTCGGGACCGTCCGCGGAGTGATTAAAGGAGTCAGGTGTGTGAAGCGAGCGCGGCATCAGAAGAGCGCTGAGAGGCGCGGAGACCGTTAGGGCGAGCGAAGCGTCTGCAGGAGAGAGAGGGGCACTGAACAGGCAGGATTACGCGTCTAACGCCGGAGAGCCCTTGGGTTGGTTTTCTCGAAGGCGATCGCCCAGTCGGACCCCGGCACCCCCCCCCCCCCCCCCCGGAGTTCAAGTGGCACGGCTGTTGTCCCGAACGTGCCCGCGGCGCGCAGAGGGGGCCGGGTGTTTTCGGGTGACGTCCGCCGCCCTCCCACGGCTTCCCCCTTTGTGTGTTTGTGCAGCGTAAGCACACGCTGTGTGATAGGAGCCGTTTCCTGTGCAGCCAGGCCAGGGCTCTTCCTGAGTGGCACCGAGCCCGGAACACACTCCTCACACGGGGCCCGGACCTGATCCTACTGGGGACGCTCGCACTCAGTGACACACACACATGCACGCTTACACACACACACACACACACACACACACACACAGGCTCACACACACACGCACGCTTACACGCACACACATGCACGCTTACACACAGGCATACACACACATGCACACACATGCACGCTTACACACACACACATAGGCACACACACATGCACGCTTACACACACACACACAGGCACACACACACACACACACACACACGCACGCTTACACACACACACATGCACGCTTACACACAGGCATACACACACATGCACACACATGCACGCTTACACACAGACACACATGCGCACACACACACACATACATACATTTGTATTGTCTACCAAGGATAAGCTATTTTAATTAATGTTTTGTTGGCCCATTTTACAAATTGACTGGTCAACCCAAGTCCAATACAGGTAACTATTACTGCCGAGGAGTCACCTGAGACCATCATTGCATAATGGCTATCGGATTCGCGGCACTTTTAATTCTATGGCACGATGTGAGCGGAGAAGCTAATTAACAGTAAAGTTAATCTACCGATAATGACAGCAAAAGTAAGCTCCCTCCCTCTAGGCAGCCCCATCCTGCAATCCACCAACCAGACACAAAGGCAACGCAAGAGACTGGCTCACAGTCGCTGAACAGCTTTATTGGATCCATTACAAGTGAAGTGGAGCACCATAACCTGCGTCTTTCTCATGTCCTCGCTATAAAATGCAGAAAAAGTCCACATATTGCATTTGAGTCCCCACAACAGCCTATCACACCTGCAACGAGGTCACGAACCAGTCAAATGCTGTGAAGTTTGATTGACACTTCAATCACGCAACATACAACTACGAGCACCTCAGCGTACTTGGGTAACCAGCGTGACACCACTATGAGAAATAATTGAAAGCAACAACATTAACTGGCCATGAAACCACGAGCCTGAAATTATGTACGTAGCAGAATGTTCGTAATATTACCTGTTCTATGCAAAAAAAGAAACATGAAAAGTGCATTGAATTTCAAACACAATTATACATTATGGAGTCAATCCAGCGAGGAGAGATTTGTATCTGCAGTCTATTGAGGCAGACTCAGAGATGTGCCATATCAGTTTCATAAGAATCCGGAGCAGACCAAACAAAACACATGAAACCCTGGCTTTGTGTGCACGTGTGTGCGTGTGTGTGTATGCGTGTGTGTGTGTGTGTGTGTGTGTGTGTGTGTGTGTGCGTGTGTGTATGTGTGTGTGTGTGTGTGTGTGTATGCACGTGTGTGTGTGTGTGTGTGTGTGTGTGTGTGTGTATGCGTGCACGTGTGTGTGTGTGTGCAAGTGTGCAGTCAGAGACAGACAGGCAGGACTTCAGCTCAGCTGCAGACCCTCAGCTCCACGCTTTCACAACGCGTTCTTTACCTTGTTCCTCTTTGAGCGTGACGGTGCTGCGGCTGGACGGGTGTACTTACAGCTCCGGAGAAACGACGCTGCGACTCCCAGGTCCATAACAAGAGCCGGGCGAGCGAGCGAGCGAGCGGTTGTGCGCCGCCGGGTCCTGCGGGTGCTGTGTCCTCGGTCCGGTCGGCCCCCGGGCCCCGACGCACTCACATAGCTCGGTCCCGGGGCTCCTGCTCTTCGTGGGTCGGCCGGGGGGAAAGGGGGGGTTTGGTTGTGTAACCTGGGGGGGGGGGGGGGCGGTGCAGAGTAACTGGGTGGGCGGGGCGGTCAGAGAGAGGCGGTCTCAGCGGCCGAGGCTCAGGACGGCAGGCCACATCCCCTCCGCAGGTCTCGGGGTCTCAAAGGGACGCGGGCCACCTGGGACAGAAAAGAGCGCGCGATTGGCTTAATCAGTCGGGAGGAACAGCGCCGGCTGCATCAGGTCAGGGGCTGGGGTGGGGGGGGGGCGGGAGGTGGGGGGGTGGAGGGCGAAAGGCAAGATCGAAAGCACACGGCTCGTACGACATGGCATCAGGCTTCTGGGAAACAGCCAATTAAGGAAAAGCCTCTCTCATCAGCTATCCCAGTAAACACAGCCTCGACCAAGTTCATTTAAGTGTCCAAATGAGGTCACACAAATTATCAGACATGCATTGTTCACCTGAAAAAAAATGTAATACCTTATGAGTCTAAACACTGATGAGAAAGAGAATACCTTTAATTGCGTTCAACTTAATCATAATCATAATTTGTTATCAGAGTTAGAAACTGGAGTCACTGGTTGCTGTCTAAAATTGAGAACGATAAAACCTTACAATTTTCATTCATGTTTAAAGCTGCTGAGAAAGAACGCATTTATTAAAAAATATAATTTTCAGTACAGATTAGTATTGCATAAATCCTCTGTTTTTCATAATGACAGAATTGTTGCTTCCTCTGAGCTGGAATAAGATATCCTACTAAGTACTTATTGTTCACACTCAAATAACTTTAATTCATTGCCATTTTCTCCGATTCAAATAAAATTAAAATTGTGTGGGGAGAAAAACTAAAATAAAAAGCTGAGATTGCTTGTTTGTGATATAAAGCGTAGTAAAATATTAGTAGGACTGGAACAGAAAGCAGGGAAAGACGCGTGTAACGGTAAGACGGTTTGTGACTGTAAAGCGAAAGGGGGCGTGGAGCTGCTCAGAGAGAGAAGGGGACGCTGGACAATTTATCTACCTGGGAACGCTGTGCCACAAAAGAATCCAGACCTTGTACATTCCGAGCTGTTGCCATGGCGACGGTCTAGCGCGGCTGAAACGGACTGGCGGTGGCTTTTCGGCTCCCCCGGTAACGCCTGGGGAGACGCGAGGAGCCCCCGCTCGGCAAAAAAAAAAAAAAAAAAGAAGAAGAGAAAAAAACCAAAAAAACAAACGCGTCACCGCCGAACGAAGACGAGCCGCCGCCATCTGCGCGGCGGTGGCGTGGAGAACGAGGTGTCACGCCGCGGGGTTCGATGACACGCGCACAATGGCGGAAAATAAAAGAGATTTAAGGGCTTTTCGGCAGGACGTGGCGCGGGGCGCGGACCGGGAGCGCTCCCTGGTGTTTTTGGGGCTCCCGCGGATCTCCTCCGAGCAGGAGGCTGCATGGCCGCCTTGGGTTTACCCCAGCAAACATTAATCTCACCACACCGCCATAGCACATACATCAAATATATGAGGCGGGCTAATAAAATCACCGCATGGGAAATCCTTGGCTCGCCTGTATCTTTAGCTTTTCAGATTGTATTTCTGTTTTATTTCACCTAATAATGTCGTAGTTCGGCATTCATGAAAAAAAATAAAAATAAATAAAAACCCGGACCTTTCACAATATTGTATTATCACATGACCAAATAATTGTTTCATTACTGCAGAGAAAGGTCTATGTTTTCCCTGAACAGACCCGCCTTGACCAAACATGCTTATCGTGAATGATTTTATCATTTGCATAATTCAACAAAAACAGGAAGTGACACCAGAGCGCGGTGTTTCAATGGAGAAGCGTGTAACTGAAACTCAGGGTGATTCCAGGTAAGGCCAGCCCACTGCAGGGATGGGACTGCTTCTCCAGAAGGTGGCATGTGGTGCGGCGTCGCTCTGCGGTCATGTAGCCTCCTGCCCCAGAGACTTGTGCTCGCTCCAGATGGCCTCGTTCTACCAGGCTCACTTCCCCTGCCTCGGCTAGCATGCCAGTGATGCGGGAGGAGCAAAGCACGGGAAGCTAACGGTAAACAGCAGCTGCCAGCGCAAACAATCTCGGTTTATCACACGGCACAGCTCCAGCGGTCCGCGGCTATCCAGGCAGAGCACGATATCCAGCAGAGACTACAGTCAACAAACAGTACAGTATCCCACACAGTCTGTGGAACATAACAGTATTCAGCATGTAGCCTAGGTCTAGTCAGTAAGCAATATGGTGTCCAGGTCAGACTTGTAGTCAAGCAAAAGTATGGTGCCCAACAATCTAATATTACTTAACAATTTGGCACCAGCACAAAATGTAGGAAATAAACAGGGTCCCGTATAGTCAGTTAGTCAAGAGACCATAAGACTGACTGTACAATGCAATCACATTTAAGAGTATAGCCCAGTAGTCTCTAGTCAGAAAACCGTATGGTACCCAGCACAATCTGTAGTCGATAAACAGCATCACACCCAGGACAGTCTGTTGTCAATACTCTTTACCACACCCAGTACAGTGTGATATTGAGAACAGTCTATCGCCATGGAAAACAGTAAGGTCTATCAACGCGCAGACCAGTGTCAACAGTGCGCAGTCACCATACAGCAGCACAGCTGCATCAAAAGCTCCAATTCAGCTGAGACAGCAAACAAAGCGCGCGGCGCAGCTCACATTAGCCTGCAGCCAGCTGTGCGCGGACACGGCCTGGTTCCAGAGCTGTGTCTGGTCAGTAAACAATGCCCGGGACTGTGAGCGCTGCCCCCCTTTTCCCTCTGCAGCAAACCTCAGCTCTTCACTCCAGAGATCTTCCACTCGGAGGGACAGCTCTGTCACGGATGTAGTCTGTGGACACAATTTTGATAAACGGACGCTAACTGACACCTGCGTAATTGGTTACCATTCCTTTGTTCAGGCAGTGGGGATCTTAAAAGAACAAACTGGTTTCTTTTTTTTCCCGTTGGAAATACTGTACATGTGATCTCTTGGCAGAGGTGGCCATTCTATGTTCTGAAAGTATAGGCCTAAGTCCACAGTATTTTGATCCAATCCCCTGGAATTTACTAATTAGCACAATTCTTCAGCCAGGAGGTAGAACTAATTAGCGGGTAGAAAAAGCACATGGCAAGACTTTCACTTCCTTACCCCTGGACGTTCCACCACGATCCACCATCACGTTTCAGAGTAATGAGACGACAACTGTATCTCTAACCCGGAATAAACCGTGTCCCACGTCCTTCGCAGAACTTCAGCCACACTTCCGGTCCACTTGCAGCGGTGTGAGAGCGCTCGAGCGAAGTGAGATTCACACAAACGGGCACGAATCCGGCTTTTACACCTTCGCCACTCGGCATCCTGTGGTGACAGGCCTCGAGTCAATGTGCGACACAGTGAGAGCAAAACCTCAGCCAGCCAAACCGCTTCGAAAGCGCGAGCGCTGGCTGACTGGCCCCCCTCCGAACGCTCGAGTCGGAAGAGCTTTTTGTCGGCGCATCTGCGCTCTGAATGAACGAGTCCTCGGAGAGAAGCCGGGGGAACCCGGGAGCTGATCAGTATGCGACGCGGAGGCGGAGGCAGCGGAGCAACCTCTCGACGGTCGAAGGGAAAGTGCCTGGTGCTGACTGGGAGCTTTTCGCAGCGAAATCTGGTTATGTCTCTGGACGTATGTAAAACAAGCTCAGATCCAATTACCGGGGTCGCCCCCTGCCCCCCCGTCCGCATGCGGGTGGCTCCGGCTCTCCGGGGCTGCCGCGGGATCCGCCGGGTCGAACGAATACCGTAAATCTGACCGCCGGGGGCGAGAGAGAGGGGCCTTCACAGACACATCTCAGCCTAACCTGCTTAACCTGCCCAGACCAGATGCAACCCGTCAGCTTGCACAGCTTGTGTCTACAGTCATAACGTCCACGCAAACATAATTATTTTCTGCAATGATAGCGGGAGAAAAAAAAAAATGGAAACCACAACAGACACCGAACGAAGGCGCCGCGTCGTTGGTTTTCCCCAGGCAGACGTGCAGTAAACCTGGAATCGATCGACATTCATCCCTAACCGTGACTCACAATTAAATGCAGGTTTTTCGTTTTTTTTTCTTTTCATCACGCATTTTTGGCGAGCTCAGCAATCGGCGAAATTAATGAAAAAAATGTGCTTGCGCCGAAAAAAAAGCAACACTTCCAATTTATTTGTCGGTCTGAGCAGAGGATGAATGCTGATTGAATCCAGGCTGTAACGGCGTGGCGGTCGTTCCCATTTAGTTTTTCCATTTCCTCAATGGCTGGCATAAACGCTATTGCAGAATCTCTCTCTGTCAAACTACATATCACAACGCTTTCCACCCACGCGCACACCCACGGTTGCCTGAATAAAAAGAGCATGTACACGACATTTCCAGTTGGCAGAAGGTTGAACAGAAGATCTGGTGTAGCCTAAGTAGTGTAGCTTGGAAGAGTCAGTGTGTCCAAAGGAGAAAGTGACACTTGTCCCCCTTGTGTCTGGAGGGCAAGCTAACCATAGCGCTTGTCACACGTACATGTGAGGACCGCCATTCTGAACACGTGGCAGACCCACCAACGTCACATACGAAAATAGGGCTCATGCGGCCCCTGCAGGGCACGGGTTCCTTTGCCAGGGGACACAGTAAACTAGCGCATGTGCTATAAAGGCCAGCAAAGAAGGGAAGATGCTCCCGGGAGAGCTCCAGAAATATCAGAGTTAATCAAGTGATGCCACTCGCTCGCCAAAAGCAGCGGGTAAGGACCTAGATTCTCCGGGCGGAGGGAAAAAAAAGCTCACGCGACTTCAGCGCTTTTGCCTGCGCGATGAGGTCGGCCGTTTCCTCCGCTCAGCAAGTGGACACGCGGCTAAAAATGTAACGACGACCTAGATTTGAAAAAGCCACGTTTGATTCGCCTGTCGACGACTCGCGTCGGATCCAATTAGCAAATCGTAACGTTCGTGTAAAGGCACAGGGGAACCGTACAAGACAACACTGGGCGAATGTGGCCTGTGTTTAATACTTTCCCTGTCGACATATTTCAAGCTAACGCCATCACTGCAGAGATCTGTGATGGGTGTTGTCTTTACACACACGTGTTCGATCATGCAGTCGTTGGGAGTGATAAAATAAAAACAGTATGGTCTAATCAGTTTCATGCTCGTATCCTCTGAACTAACCAACGCCTGTTTTCCTAGAGCTCACTGGTAAGCTTCTGTTTCCTCTGAAAGTCACATTAAAATAATGCCCCCCATCGACAGCCAGTCATCTCATTAATGTCCCCATACACCAGTCCAGTCCAGTCTAGTATATGAAAGACGTATGTGTTCCTTTCAGCATATGGAGCAGTGGAACAAATACAAATTTCCAAAATAAATCAGTAAATAAAAATAATGAATTTACTAGTGAACAGCTCATGCTGAACATAATGTCTCATTGCCCCCGTAAATCCTTGTGATCTTTCATTTCAAGGTTCAATATTTCTTTTGATCAGCTTTTATTAATTTTTCCAGTGCAGTCAGGAAGACAAATTGGCACAGAGTCAGTCCTCAAATCACAAAAAAAGTCAAATAAAATAAAATTAAAAAATAATAAATTAAATGCCCCATAAATAGGTTCCATAAATAGGTAGTCTGATGAAAAAGAAACCAAAATTAGCCATCTCTCCTTATTGTACAGCTGATGAAGGATCTAGCAGTTGAGACCTGGTAGAGAAGACCTTTGGTGATGAGGTAAGCCTGCCCACTCATTCCCACCGAGAAGCGGAGCCATTTTGGCGAGAGATTCCTGAGGAGGATTTCAGGCTTAGGGACCTGATGAGAATAACTCAGACACACGGATTACCATTTAATTTTGGACTGTGCTTGGGGCTCAACTTTAAATCAGACTTGATGCCACCATCAACAGCCAATTTTTCTCACATATCAGTTAAAACACAATCAGAATACCACTGAGTGTCTACTCCATGGCTGTCTAGTCCAGTAGGTTTTTAACAAAAACAGACAAAACTGCTCCTTGATGGAATGTTCAGTAGTTTACCATACCATTGTAACATATACAGTGCAGTCCATATGTACTAGGAAAGTGAAACAACAAATTCTGTTGTTTTGACTCTGAACTCCAGCGCATTGGATTTGAAATGAAGCAATGAACATGAGGATAAAATGCAGACTGTCAGCTTTAATTTGAGGGCATTTACATCCATACCACAACTAAAGGTCTAGAGTTGATTCTAGGTTTGGCATTTGCATTTGGCGTCTTTTGCTGTTATCTCTCAATATGAGGACAAAAAAGGGTCAATGCCAGTAAAGCAGGCCAACATGAGGCTGAAGAATCGGAATGAATCAAAGACACAGCCAAAACATTGGGTGTGTCAAAATCAACTGTTTGGTACATTGTTAAGTAGCAGTCATGCAACTGTGAACTCAGCAAAAGCAAACGTCCTGGTAGGCCATGGAAGATTGTAGGATTGTAGCATAGATTTAGCAAAGACTACTGTAAAGAGAAGACTACACCAGCATTTTGAAAAAAATTCACCCTTTAATGGCTAATTTCTCTATGGTCTTGTGGGTCATTATGTCACATTGCATTTTGAAATTCAGTAGGCACACTTATCGAGAATGACTTATAATACAGATTTCATATTTATTTAAGATACAATCCATTTATAAAGCTGGAATTAAGTACCTTGGCTACAAGTAAAACGGCCTGGGAATTGAACCCACAACCTTTTGTGTTACGAGACCAGGTCCAACCAAAAACTCAATGCTTTACTTCATCACAGGGCTGGAACAGATGAGCAAACGCAAATGAGTCCACTTGCCTGTCGTTCTCTGCACTGAAATCTTGCCCTACTCCGATGAAACTTCTAAAGTTGGCGCACTTCCTCTACACTGTCAACCAAACTTAAATGCTGTCCAGGACACGGAGGCGAAGATTCATCCATCAGCATTAAAGAAATGAATCCGCTCTGAACAAAAGTAAGGAATTCTCTGAACAGGGCAGCTAGGAAACGGCCGGCTCTGTCTGCTGCAATCACACAAGAGCATGGTTCTGTATCTGCAGGCCAACAGTCATACGGACCCTGAGAACAAGAAAGCTATGGTTAACCTCATTAGTCACCGTTTAAGGGACTATCGGCTGCAATGTGCCTACTGTAACATCACACTTACCGAGTATGCGCTATATACCCGTACTTAATCATCACATTTTCCTTTCTTATCATGTTTTGTATTGGCATTAAAATAAGTACAGCGTGGTGTATAGTACATTGACCATGCTAAAGGTAAAGGAAATACAAGCTTGATGTACAAAACAAGTGTGAATGTGTCAGTGCTTCACGATGGCTGAACAATGTTTCCAACTGCAAGGTAAACTGTGCAACAGTTACTCCCAGGCAAAAGGAAAATTCTATCTCTTCCACTGAAATCATGCACCATGGCTCCATGTTTGTTTCCTGTTAGGTCACTGAGTCATCCTCAGAAAAAAAACACATTTCCATTTGTTCTCATCCTATCAGTCCACTGCTAGGCAAATAATGCAAGTAAGACGGCTAGCCATGTAAACAGGGGAATGACAATTCTGGCCAATTTCCTTTCTTCTTGCCACCGCAAATAGCTGCACAATTCACACAACGGTGTTTCCAGGCTGCAGTTCAATAGGAAGCGAAGGAGCCAGCAGAACGTTGGCTGGTATTGATGTGTTTTGCACCTGGGGTCACCAGATATTGTAATGAGCTTCTGATCCACATCCAAACAGTTAGTGGAGGAGAAGACCCGGTGTGTTGCTCTGAGTGTGGGCTGGTGTTGTGGGTGAAGCAGGGGGCTGCGTGGTATCTCTGTCTCAGAGCTGAGCTGTATTAGTATGAATCAGTGTCTACGGAGACTCTATGTCTGAAGTACACAGACTCAGCGGGGGGGGGGCGCATTTATTTCACTGGACACGGACACACACGCATGCGCACAAACACACACACACACATACACACACACACAAATACAGACATGTAACACATACACAGGCACGCACACACACGCAAACACACACACCCAAATACGCACTCATATGCGGACACACACACACAAATGTGCATACACACACATGCACATACAAACGCATGCATGCACACGCACACACACACACACACACGCACGCACACACATATGCACACACACACACACACATACACACACACACACACACACATGCACACACGTGTGAATAGCCACATGCACACTCCCAAGTATATGCAAGCAAACACGTCTGCTCACATTGTAGAATCTCTAGTCCAGAATGAATAACGTGGTTTATATTTCACTGGAAAAATTATCAATATGAACACCCAGCTGTCTGCTGAATTTAAGTACCCTGGTTAAGGGCGCAATGGCAGTGCCTCAGTAAGGACATGGCCTGAAACGCTTTGGCCAGATTCAGTCCCTACACATACTGTAGGTCCGCCCTGCTGCTCGTGCGTGCACAGGGACTCCCACTGCCCCATATCCCAGCATTCTGTGCAGACTGCAGTCCCCTCTGTGTCAAGACTGCGGAAACTGCACAGCTGCAGTCTCTTTAGTGGAGCTTGGAGCTTTCCTGCAGAGCAAACCCACAATTAAACCTTCTTATGCCTGTCCATTCAGAAGACAAAATCCAAATAGAATTCTATCTGTACAGAATTGTGATATCAAACTTCAGAACTTGCAAGTCCATATAATAACACTATTTTGTATGGCATCGATATTACTTCAATGCGTCTTCAAAAAGTAATATATTGTGGTTATTCTGTTGCAAATCAAAATAAATCCGTAAAGTAACAAACACAAGTTACTAGATTAATGTGTCTTAAAAAGTTATATCTTGTGTTTATTTTATCGCATATCCAAATCCAAAGATAGCAAAAAGCTTTATGGTACTAACTGATTTTTCACAGAACTGTCTGATGGAACTCAATGATTCTAAGCTCTCGATCTGCCTGAGGGGAGCAGGTACAGAACAAAGCTCTGAAAGCAGGATCCTGTTTGGTCTGTCCAGAGGGCACCGGGGACAAGCCCCGCCTTCTGTGGCTGTCCCCCGTGGAGGGACGCTTGGGGCCAGCGAGCCGCGAATAGAAGGTGAAGCCAAGGGGGGCCTGGCAGCGCCGCGTCAGCGATTTACGACCTGACACTGCGTCTGCACTGCCGGACCGGGGGGGGGGGGGTGTCTCTTCATACTGCGGCAGGTAACACGCGGCACTGCCCCCGCCCACACACACACGCCCACACGCACACACTCACAGGCACACATACACACACACACACACACACACGCCCACTCGCACACACTCACAGGCACACATATACACACACACACACACACACAGCCCCCTCCCCTCCACACACACACATGTACACACACCTCCGCCCCCCACCCCCACACACACACACACACGCCACTGCCCCACTGTCCGGCTCCCGCAGGCCAGCTTAACTAACAAAACTACCGCCGTAACAGGCCCATTAAATATTTACAGCACTGTTAATGAGGAAAAATAAACAAATAAGTCAATAAAAAAGCAAAAAAAAAAAAAAAACATTCCCCTCGCGATGCCGCGGTGGCGTTGTCGGCGGGGCGGGGTTAGAGGACGGCGGCGGAGGAGCGGCGCTGTGGCGTTTTGATGGATTGCGCGCGCGGGGAAACGCGCAGAGTGATGGATCGAACGGCGGCTCTTAAACAGCGGCCCCGGAAGTGAAATAAATGACAGCGGCGCGGAGAGAGAGAGATGCATAAATACATCATCATTTGCGTTCCTGTAACAGAACAGAAATGGGACATCCTGACGCACGTCAACACAGGGCCGCACTGGAGAAGCCACTTCTGCTGGGAGCAGAAAGGTGTTGTACGCCAGAGGCAAGCAGCTCCTGGTCCTAAAGTAGCACAGCCCCACTGATTTTCCTTTTAAAGTACTAGAACACAGAGCAGTAAAAGTGACTATGCATCACAAGCACTAATCAATAATTGGGCACTAATGAATAATTGTTCGTATTATGTAATAAAGAGGGTTTGACTTCAAGGAAACTGGGTGAACCCCTGGAACAGGATACCCATTGCCAGTAAAGGCTGGAGGGAACATAATTTGCCTGTTTGGGACCGCTTCCTGGAACAGCAGCTACTGTATCACACCCTGCGCTGACCGAAGGTCACCCATCGGCAGATGGCCCCTCGCCAGAACAAACAGGCTGAGCGATAAAATCGCCCGGGCGTCCAACCTGGCCCTCGTGGTTTTATTAAAGCAAAATCTGCAATTCATAGAGTGCAGAAGCATTCATAATACCGCAGCTTCGGGGCTTAAATTACCTTTATCGTAATCATTACCGGTATTCTTTCACTGTGCAGCAGACGTTCTTATCTTAGAAGGAAACTTCTAGAACTTCTGAACAGTTCAAAAGAGAGTTTGCATTAGAGGAAGCACGGAGCACAAACTGTAAATTAAGCACGACGCTGCATAAAAGCGCGCTAATACAAAACAGGAAATACTTGTTTAAAAACAAACCACCAACTTCAGAAAATCCAATATTGAATCAGTCAGTCAGTCCTGCCAAATATCTGTCGTTGTAACTCTTAGGCAAAACAGTACATTGAAAGTGTGTTTCCTCATACAGTGGGTACAACCTGTGTCCAACAAACAAAGAGAGAGAGATCCATGCTGGCTGACACTGAGTCAAAACAACAATTTCCTCCACAAAGCAAAAGCCAGGGGTGTGCCCAAGCGGGACAAGCTAAACGGGCGAATGTGAGCTGCGTGCAAATCAGCCACGCGCGCTAATCGATAAAGTTGTGCTGAGCGGTTACAAGAGACTCCCTGAGGTAAATAATGGCCGCCATCGCGTTCGGTAAGAGGAAGTGCTCCCGAGACGGACAAAACGGCCGCCCAGGAGCCGCCCTGCGTCGCCCCGCCGCCCCGCCCCGCACAGCGGGCCTCGACCCGCCCGCTATCGATTTTCGTTTGCGCGCCGAGGCCTCGTCGGCCGGTCGCAGGCACAGCTCTTCAAACGGCTCGCAGCGACGTAACGGAAACAATCCCAGAACCCATCAGCACAGCAAAACGTCGCACCCCATAATAGGACTATAAAAAAGGACCCCGTGGCGGCTTCCCTTTTACTCAGGATCAAGGGTAGAACTACTGACACAGCAGTCAACGCTGCCCCACACTCAAACCCAAACACAAATCTCTCACAGTGAGCACTCCTTAAGGCTCACACCACTAAAAGTTATTAGGCCGGGCTGGGTGTGCCCTGTGCTCTGAATTAAAGCGTTAGGCCAGGACCCAAAGAACAAAGTCTTATCTATACATCTTCTAACCCTGACACAGAAACAGCAAGGCAGGCAGCTACCGCTGCTGTTTACACAAGCTCCTTAGTGAACAGGGCTTGCTGGGATACAAGAGAGTTCAACAGGAAGACCTGAGAGCAGCCATGACCCAATGCCCCCAGGCAAGGTGGTCATGGTCAGACACTCAAAAAAAAACTTTTTTCAATGCCTAGATTCATTCAACATTTGCCCTTATCTTTGACAAACAGAAGAAACGCGAGAGTCGTTTTTTCTCCCCTCTCAGACACAGTCTGGCAATTTCATTTCGATGACTGCTGAGCTCGCCAAACCGTGAAGAAAAAACACTGTCGTTTCATTTTAAATGTGAGTCAAAGTTAAGGACAAATGTTAATTGAATCCGCCGCTGAACATTGCTGATTCAGTCTCCACTGAACTGTAGACGGTGCCTGGCGGGGGCTGTAAGAACGACTGGGGGAAGACATATGAGCAATGGGTCCGGACACAAGCAGAGCTACCCTTTTAAACTCTACCGCGAGAAGGACGGAGTGGCGACAGAGCAAGTGGACTGTGCCTAAGCTGCGTCCACACACCTCAGCATTAAAACATTATGTTACAGCCATTTAGCAGATGCTCTTATCCAGAGCAACTTACAGAACCTTTCCATAGCATTGACATTGCATCCATTTATACAGCTGGATACAGACGCTGAAGAAACGCAGGTTAAGTACCCTGCCCAATGGTACCACAGCATTGTTCTAACCGGGAATCGAACCTGTGACCTTTAGGATACAAGAGCAGTTCCTCACCCATTATACTACACTGCCTCCCACCCCAAAACACGGGAGACCGCATGTCTTCTGGGCTCTGTTACAGTTAGTCAGATGCTGTGGCACAAGAACAGGAAGCTTTAAGAGATGAAACTCTCCAACAGCACGCTTGGGAAATTCATTCAAATCGAAATCATGTGGTTGGCCCCCTGTCCTGTCTGCACCGCAGTGACGCAGCAGTGAACACTGAAAGGCTACAACTGCAGTATCATGAAGTCTAATTTAGTTTCCTCTAAAATGCAGGTTATAACCAATTATTAATATTATTATCATTATTATTGTTGTTATTATTATTATTATTATTAGTATTAGTATTATTATTAGTATTATTATTATTATTATTATTATTATTATTGTTATTATTAATAACCAATATTACTGTATATTTACTCTGCACTGTTAAGGACATTTAACTCCTACCTGTGATCCAGTTCATAAAGTGTTAAGCTGCTGGTAAAAAAAGGGAGTTTTTAGTCACTGTCCAAAGCTGACTCAGACGATGCTGTGTCTCAACGAGGAGGAAGATTAAAGAATGAGGTCACTTCCTGCATGTCAGCCAGTCCGGGCAGCGTAACAGAAAAGAGTTTAAACTTAGCCGGACTGTGAGAACTCTGCAAGTGCGTGGTGTGGTGGAGCGCCTAAGAGTACTCAGAGAACTGGCTATCCCCCAGTGGCCAAAGCAAAATCCCACCCACTCCCCCCGCATTTCCTCATTTCACAGAGAATTCGGAAACACTCTGTCACCCCGTACACCTAGGCGCACCCTTTTCAACAAAGTTCACGAAATATGAAAGCACTGAATAAAAATCCCAGCCCGATATTATGAACAAATTGTAAATATCACATGAGACAATGCTTAGCTACTACATCTTGAAAGCTGAATTGCTGTATGACATGATTTGAAATGAGGGGGAAAGCCTTTAGTGATGTATTTCTCGAAGCAGATGGAGATGATCTGGCAGCAGCGCCGTCCTGTGATATCATTAAGATTTACTGGTGGGTGTGTCTCGCTGCCATCTGCCTAAAACTAAAAGCCAATGAACTGGCTCATAACCGCCAAGCCGCGAAAACGGCGCCAAACACCCACAGCCAAAAGAGCGCGACAAAAAAAATCTGCTGTGGTCTCACAAACTACTTCTTTAAGTGACAGTAGCTAGTTCCTTATTATTTAGAAAGCACTTTTGTTCCATAAACTCATTTAACTGTACACACACACACACACACACAGCCTTGCACACGCATGCATGTATGTGTGCATACAGGCTCTTACAGTATATGAACACTCACACAATGAATGGACACATGTACAAATTTGTGCATGCAGACAGGCAGACAGTCACACACACACACACACACACACACACACACACACACACACACACACACACCTGTGGTCTGAAAGCCGCAGCAGACTGCACACTTCACGCGCAGGCAGTGAGAGAGGGGAAGTAGACGGTCCGCAGAGGCGCGATTCCCAGACACGCGGCGTTCGGAGTGGCGGCGGGGACACGGACGAGGCGCCGGAGAAAGTTACCTCCCCGTCTCGCGGCGCACTCCTCCGCGCGCGGTCCCCCTCTGCAGGAGTTCGGCCGGCCTCCCTCCTCCTCCTCTCTCACCACGGCCTTCCTGCGCCAAAACCACCGCCGCGCGCGGTCGACCTGAGGATAGGCGGGTCCCGATTCCAGGCCCCCCCCCCCACCCCCCCCACCCCCCTCTTTCCTCTATCGGTGGTGTCAAAAATCTGAGGAAGAAGAAGACGGACCGCTTCAGCCCTCCTCCAGGAAACGGTCCTGGAAACACAGCGATGGGAAAAATGCGACCCGGTCGCTCTCGACGCGACCGCAGCGCGCACGAGCAGCACATTCCGCGCGGGACTCCGGAATGTCATTTTTTTTAACGCGCGCCAGGCGGCCGCGTTCTAACGCGCGATGAAATCATTTCCGTTTAATGCAACACCTCGCCGCACGCCGTCATCCCTCTGGAGATTGATGAACTGCCCGAGAGCATTTTAGTGGACGTTTGACATTTCGCGGAGAGGGGTGTCATGGCGAGCGTTTCATTGGGGTGGGAGGGGGGGGCGGGTGGCCGGAATTCTTTTTGCGTTGTTGCCGTTCTCGTTGTTAGTGTTAATCAGTTTAACCACCAGGGTCCAGGTTGAACTATGCGGTTGTTCCCTGTACTTGGACCGGTACTTCTCTCTAGGGGTTTCGTCATACTTGTTCCTGGTTATGGTTATACACTTTGTTGTACGTCGCTCTGGATAAGAGCGTCTGCCAAATGCCTGTAATGTAATGTAATGTAATGTAATTCAGCGTTTTTGTGGGAGATGAGGAGAGTGTTTGGCTGAAGATTTTGTTGACAGGGAGGGGCGGTAATTCTTATAAAAAAAAAAAAAAAACAGTGTCTGGCACAGAAGATTCACGCTTAACAGCCAAGCTAACCATATGCGAGTAGAACCATATGTGGCTACACACGCTAAGCACTTTCAGTGAACAGATGCGCGTTCATTAACAGATAACAGTCCATTAAAAGCGCTTCAATTAAAGCTCTGTTCGCTTCAACTCTCCTTATTCTTTTCTTGTTAGTTGCATGAGAAAGGGTAGCTTGGGTGGCGGTGGTTTTCTTGGACCGAGAAGGGGAGGGAATTTGAACTTTTTTTTCAGTCCGCGTACACCTTTGCGTGAACATCCGTATGCCTTACAAAACAAACGCGTGATTGTCAGGCCTTGGCATGAGAGCAGGAGTTAGGGTCGAAAAATTTCTCATGAGACTTGCAGACAATGCCGCGATGTCAGCGCCTCATTACGAAGAGAGATCTTTATTTATGTTCGTCAGAGCCGGCGAAGATGTTGACAGTGGAAAAATTGAGAAAACAGGGAATGCGGTGATTTAATACCTGTGGAAAAACGTCTCTCCGATGTCTCCTGTTCCTGTGACCTGGCACCACCCGACACACAAACACACACAAACACACACATCCTTCGGCTCAAATCTCACCGACACGGAGAGTTTTTTGCCGAGGATAACGAAGTGAGTTTTGCGGTGGGCGGACGTAGGGGGCGAGCAGAAAAAAATTGAGCAGTGACAGGATGTCGAAGCTGGAACGTGACGGAAAGAACTATCCTGCGGTACACAAAGGTCCTGCAGAAAAGGAATGCATGAGCTGTTGTTTTTAAAATTCTATGTGTAGCATGCTGCAGTCTACTTAACCTCGTGATCCTTTAAATCTGCATTAATTAGAGACACTTCCCAAAATGGAGCCTTTGCATATGTTCCGCAATTTATCGTTATATACTATAGCCACAGTATAGTATATTTATTCACTGAAGTATACACATAAAAATACAGGAAAAAGACAATTTAATACTTTTTGAATGTATTAGTAAGACCCATAGTTTGGTGCAAATCGAACACTGCGTAAGTCCCTTTTCAATACTTCCACAGCAGTTTCACCTCCTACACCGTAAACCCATATCATTCATAAATGAACAATATAGGAGGTGAAACTGCTGTGCACAGGTTCGAGTTTGGACAGGATCCAAGCGTGCGTCCCCATCTCCTCCCTTGCTCCCCCAGACAGAGCGTGTATTCCATGTTTTCATCAGCAATGCGCACACAGAGGGACTTCACGCAGACCGCGCTCCACTTTCCCTGGCTGACCCTGCCGCAGAGGTGGAAACTCCAGGTTCATAAAGTGAAAGTCCTCCCCAGTGTTTTGTTCCAATCGCCTGGACTTGCCAATTAGCACAATTCTTCAGCCAGGAGAAAGAACTAATTAGTGAAATCAGCTGGCTGAGTTCAAGGGTGGAAGAAACACATGGCATGATTTTTACCTTCTGACCCCTGGACTTTTCACCTCTGCCCTGCCGCCTGTCATGTGTGAAGATTCTGGGGCCGTCGGGCCGATTTCTGGGGCCACTTCTGCGGAAAGGGCGTGTCGTGTATTTTACCAGTTTCCCTACCCTGTTGAACGTGTGACAAACTGCTACCTGTATGACTGGGAGCTAGTCTTTCGCTCCCATCCCGAGCACCCAGAGGATATGATTTATCGCCCCATCGACTCGAATACTGCTGATTCAGGCGCCGTCTCGTATTCCTCTCACTGTCTCATGCTATCAAAATGGCAAGATGGGTCAAGCCTTCCACGGTTTCCCAAACTCGCGACTTCATCCATTAAAGGCAATAAATGAGTAATGAGCCTCGACCACTGTGATCATTTCTATGCGCACACGTACTGTATACTAATTTCAGGGAAGCCTATTCTGGTTTAGGTATGGAAGTGCCAAAAAGTTAGGATTCGGCCCAGATACTGTAAAACGAAACAGCCGGTACAATCGCATATAAAAGGAATCTTTAGCCAGGCACCCAAGTGAGAAGTCTTTTAAAATTTGATTTATGCTTGAGAATACATCCAATGCAGCACTGTGCATTATTTTTCTCAATAGGAAACAGGCAAGTTTGAATAGCACTACCACTGCTGTGTTGTCCATTCTCACTGCAGCAAGCTAAATCATACTGTCTGCAGCATTTCTGTTTATTTGATTTTTACAGGCCTCTTCCTATTATATTTTAAATAAAAGTCAAATTAACATCATACTATATATGCTGCATATGCTTTTCTGTCTCACATTTAATCAATAATAATTGATACCCATACAGCTACAGACATTGTCGTAGGCTAATCCAATTTCAGGTAGTTTTTCCGATATTATAAAACCCATCAAAAAAAAGTTTATCCTATGGCTACATGTCGTATTCCTGTTTTCCATGTTCATCATCTGTAGCCGGCAGCTCAAAAAGCAGATTCTTCTCAATGTCCCGTGGAGTGGTGTAGCAGGATTTTCCATGGACTGAAAAAGAGCTGTTAGCTCTCGGAGGCTAAACGGTCAACCACCAACTTAGTTGTTATGAAAACAAACAACTAGCAGCGTTGGTCTTCAACATCCATTACTAATACAGCCATGGGTCAAGGACCATGGGTCATGTGTGGCTGGAAGAAAAAGATGGTGCAACACTGCCATAAATGTTAAGAGATTTAAAAAATCTGGCAAGTTTTCTGAGATTCCATGATGTAATTAAGGGCTTGATAAAGGCATAACCAGTATGGCTTATCCATTTCTACAAAAAACAATACAATACAGCAAACAAGAGAAAGCACAAATATCAGCATGCTGAAATTATACTAAGCACAGAAGTCCAAAGAAAATTGGACCACAGTATAATTACATTCATTGTATTGCATTTAATTATTTCTGGGTCACATATCAAAGGTATTGGCACTCTGTAAAACATAGCAGCTGGTTCTAAGAAAAGCCAGAAAAAAAAACATACTAATAACTTCCTTTTCTTTATTTTTTATTTAAAACGTTTTGTTATATTCTTCCCTGTAGCTGAGTATGCGGTCAACTAGCTTGCCCGATTCCAAAGCACAACAGACAGCCCAGCTGTATTTCTTACTCCTCCAGAGCATCTTATGTTCATTGTTACTTTTTGGTAGCGCGCGCATTCCAGGGCTAAATAATGTTACCTTTGTCCAGACCTTCGGATGCGTCACGTCTCGTTCTCTCCTCTCTTTATGTTTCAGGGGATTAATCGCGGGGGGCCAATGCCAGTCCAGATCTTTATCCTCGCTCGCGCAAGCCGAGCTCGGAGCGCGGCGACTCGGAGCGCATGCCTGCGGAACGCGCTGCAGCCAGTCGGATCGACCGGGACGCGTAACAGGGGAATCGGCGTAAACAAAGGCCCACGTGCTTTCGAGCTGAACGCTGTAGATAAGGAGGGGGCGGGAGGGGCTGGGTACGGTTTACTGCGCGAAACCCGCGGCTGTACAAACTGATTCCTGTCGGCCGGATCCACTCTCTGCTTCGCGCTGGTCCCAGAACAGTGTCCTCTGGCACAGCGGCAGCAGCGGTTCGATTTTTTTATTTTTTTTTGCATTCGCGTGCTTTATTCACAATGTATTTCACGCTGTGGTGAGCCCGCTGAGTTTTTGCCGCCTTTTTTCTCGGCTCAGACGAGAAAGCATTGCCTACAACGTCCGTGCTCAGCATTCATTCTGGTTTTCTCAAGAAAAAAAAAATCTAGTACATATATTATCTCCATCCGTGTAGGCTACCTGGATATCAGAACAAGAACAACACTATACACAATACAACGTGCCCTGTTCCCCTTCTGCAAGGGTCAAAAATGTTGAGATTAGTCAGTCATTAATTCGAAATCTGGATTAAGGAAATCCTGAGGCAGGCTCCAGGACCAAGATTACCGCTGTGACAGCTAGAGGAAAGTGCACCGACAATGAAAATTTTTGTTCCCATGCAATGATAGCGCCCACTGCTAACAATGAGGCACTCATTGCTAATAGGGTCAGGGCTGATTAGGCAAGAGGCAGGAGGCCCTTAGAGAACCTGACATATCCTGCAGAATCAGACAGGATTTTCCGATTATGACATCACAAGTACCAATTAGCCCATTAACACTGCTGAGTTCTCCAGTGTACGGATGGGAAGCAAAAAGCATGTAGGCCTACCCCTGGCCCTTAAAATGTGCTTTACCACAGGAAGAGAATTCTCCAGCGGTCCCTTGAGTGAGTCCTCTAGAACCATGCTGCTTTACAATGCAGACAGAGAGACAAAGCAATGTTGTTGCAGTTCAGGGGAAATGAGGGTGAAAATGTCATTTGTGTCAGTTAGACAAGCACGGGCATTAGTATAGCTTGTTATGTGTATATGATTGATTTTTAAATATAAGCATTTAAAATGTAGGCTATTGTCCTTGTGCCAGAATAAAGACACCTGGATTTGACTGAAAACAAAATGATGATGACAATGATCATGACGATGATGATGATGATGATGATGATTATTATTATTATTATTATTATTATTATTATTATTCTGTGCAATGGACTGGCAAATGTTCCAGGGTGTATTCCTGCCTCTCGCAAAATGCATGATGGGATAGGCTCCAGCACCTCCAGGAATAAGCAGGTATAGATAATGGATGGATTATTATTATTATTATTATTATTATTATTAGAGAAGCCGAATGCCATTTATGTGCAGTCTCATTGGTTGCTCCTGAAATGTCTCTCGTAATCAGATACTGCATGCTGAGAAAATTGAGTTTATAAGACCAGCTATAATAGTTGTGAGGCTATTCCTTGAGAATGCATTTTGAAAATATTACAGCCAAAATATAATTAATATGTATGATAATTAAATTATACAAAAACACCCTCATACAGTCTCTCAAAAAGTGACGAATCAATTAATACAACAAAAGAACCCATTTATTTTTTACTTATACATTTTTTTTTTTTTTTTTTTACTTCTGCATCCATCATTATTCCTGGGCCTCCGGACCTTGCAATGACTCCTTTTTCGCTCTATTGTGTACTAGCAATCACAACTGGCATTTTAATTTATTTTTTGATGGCCATCAGGTAGTCTGCATAACCAATTTCCATCAAAGTCACCACGCACTCAGTCAAGTGTGTCCTGGAAGTCTCCGGCAGGTTTCCCTTCCACCTGAGCACTTACTAAAGGACTCAGCTCCACTAATTACAGCCTTTGCTCCAGCATTCCCAATGCGGAGATCGTTAGTCGCTAATTACAGACAGCCGGAAAACCTGTCGTGGACCAAGACTAACAGCACGTAATGCGAGGCCGAGGGCGCCAGTGAATGTCTTGACACGACTGTACATTTGCATTTACATTTTGGCATTCATCAGACCCCTTATGCAGGCTAAATGCATACATTTAGGCTTTGGCAGGGAACACCTCTGACGCTAAGCAACCAGGGTCACAAGCCATAGCGATAGTCAATACATAATTGCAGGGTAGCCAATACATAATTGACTACCACTTTCACTTGTGACCCTGAAGCCATTGAAGGTAAAACAGCAAGATAACGAACGCTGTGTTATTACAACGCAAACTGGTTAGGGGATATAGTTTCGATTCAGTATTGCAAAATGCTCAGCAGTTCAGCAATAGACCAGCCAAGGCGCAGTTAAAATAGGTGCGATTTTAGCCTGCAGCAGAAGACGGGCAGCGACTCTGCTCTCCTGATTGTAGCGGACAGCTCATTTCATCACGGTGGCTGGTGTGAAGAGATGTGCTCATTTAGGGAGGGACCGGGAAGGACGGCAGCCAATGGGTGCGGAGCATTGTGGTCTGCCAGGGGTGTAAGTTTGATTATAGCTTGCAGGTAAGAGGGTGCCTTCCCTCTTGCAGTGCCACAGGCCAGGACTAGAGATTCCTATTTAGGCTAATTCAAGCCACAATCAACAGCTAGTGGAGGGATATGACGTGTGTGTATTCTGGATGTACATAAGTATGTGACCATAAGTATGTCATGTATGTTACAAACATACCGATTATATGGAAAACAGTAGGCTAAAAGGTGAATGATGAAATGTATTCAATATTTGAAAGTACAGCAAGTAGCCAAATATTTTTGTTTTTGCTTTTTTTTAAAACTTCTATCACTGAAACATTCCACGCTCTGAACAAAGAAATGAGGCACTATTGTTCAGATTGTCTCAAAATAGGAGCTCATTGTCATTACAACACAACATGCTCTGAATAATTTATGCGTTTTATGTTTTAGGGCACGCAAGTCCAGCCTCGTTATCAGCAACTGAAAAAAATAAAAAAATCCCCCCAAAAGCATTAAGACACAATGGTGCTAAAATACCGCAGAGAATAATTATCTTGCAAATGCTGCTATCTGCATGCGCTCCCCATACAGACATGAGAATCATTACATTCCAGTTCCCTTTCAGCAGTAATCTTAAAAATGAGTAAACAGCTCATTAGAATGGACACCTCATTAGCTTTGTTTGGTGCACTCCAACAGGAGCTGTCATTACTTCAGCAATTAATTTTATAACCAGTCCGTTAATGAATGATGAAATCACATCTTCAGTCATACTACCCATATTTTTTTCACATACTTTACATTGCTTATTATGATGAACTATACGACTATTTATATAACGATAGTTATACAAACTGTAGGCTTTAACTAGTTAACGAACCAACTCAACTGATCTGAAAAGAAGCTAAGTAAGCACCATTTTAAAAAGCAATGTGTGTTGGAAAGCACTATTATAACTGTGGGTTAAAGTAACATCTCCTTACTATTGCTGCCTTTTCAACTCTTATTGTGGCTTATAAATTGTATATAACACATATAAGGAGTTATATACGTATGATCACATCACATCTTGCTATGGCATTTCTGACATAATTTATGGAAGTCTATTACTAGTGAAATTACAAAAAGGTAAAAAAATTAAATTGGATGGATCCTTTCTGCTCACTGAATGTCCTGCCTGTTTCGTGTTTAATCCACTAAAACCAGAGACACCTGGTGAAACGAAATGCACATTTGTTTTGTATTATGCTGTGTGGCCACCAAACCAGGAAGGATGTGGCCCTTGGCTTTGTTACATTAAAAACATTATTTCAGATTACACTGTTCACTGTCATGAAATGTTTTCTATACTAACCGGTGTTTTTTTTTTCTTCTTGATTTTAATAACAGTGCATTACATGTTAAATGTATACTATGCATGATTTTGTAGCCTTGCAGTGCTTTACAATCAAAGAAGTCTCCTCCCCTCTCTTCAACCCCACCCACTCAAGCTGAGTACTCCACCTAACGTAGTGAGCTGGACAGCTAGAGGTAACATTACTTACAGGTCCAACCGAAAACAAACTAACTCTGCACAGCTTTTCATCCCCTTTGTGAACCTCAGCTGATGCCACCAAAGAAAAGCAATTCCATGGGTAACCCTGGTTCCTGAACGAGCCCTGTCGGCTTGTATTTTTGTTTTACTGTGTCTGGGCTTCTTAGCTGGCAACAAAACCTCTGCTGAAATCAGATCCCAAGAAACAACTACCAAAAATGTCCCACACACATTTTATAATAAGAAAACAAAGGTTAAGGTGCACAAATTCAGCAGAAGTGCATAAAGACAGAGATTGCCAGTGCATCAAAGATATGCCTTAGCATAGCTATTTTATAATATTTTCAAGGTAAAAATCCTGCATAGTATGCCCTTTATAAATTGTGTTTTATACACAACCCAGTTTGTCACCATGTAATGTCTTTTTTTAGATCTCCCTGCATGTATCGATTTCTCAATCAACAGTATACTTTTAATTAGGCCTATGGCTATCAATGACATTGTCATTTCAGTCAGTGAAAAGCCTTTTATTCCATTTAAGTTAGCCCAGTTAGTGAGCCACAGCCTGACAAAACAAAATGCCTTTTGATATCCATTTAAAAAGAAATCTATGCTGCATATACTGTAGCCTAACACAGCAGCAGCAACTGTCTGTAGAAAGTTTTGGATTTTGCTTATTACAAGACCTGAAGGAATTTTGCGCCACAGAAAATTGACGGGAGTGGCATTAGAATGGACGCAAGTACATTCCTTGACCCACGGGGGATGAAATCTGACTGTATCTTGGCAGGGCGGGAGACCGGGAGGAGATGACAGAAAATCATTCAAAACTGCGGAAGCTTCTACAAGGTCAGAAGTTGAGCTCATTTGGCTGATCTAACAGCTACTGTTCTTGAATCACAAAACAGTATCCGTCAATATATTAGTGAACCTCTGACAGAAAGCATCCCTCTTCATAAATTCCTCATTAACCCTTTGAGAGAAAATGAAAAATAGACACACACCAGCGGCTTGTTTTGTAAGCTTATAAAATCTGGCTCAGAGCAGTGAGGTTGTGTGGAGAACAGGAGGCATGTTGTGCTCAGGGAAACCGGTGAACTGTTTTCCGAAAGGACGAATGGCTCTAATATTGTCAGGGTCACTGGGTACTCTTACACTACTGTGTTTATGGGGAATTCCCAGAAAGCTCCCAGGGGTTTTGTGTCGGCGCATGCAAAGGTGCGGCCATTAGCAATGTTTACTATGACTCAAACACAGACCAAACCCACAATCTACAAGAGGGACATTTTCTCATGTGTAGCAGGATAATTATACGAGGTTATCATCCCATTCATCGACAATGACGTGACCGGAAAAATGCACTTGAACATTTTACACAAACCCAATGTAGTTTGTGGTTAGGTATTTTTCAGGTGACAAATTCCTATTTTACAGACCATGTTCGTCGTAATGTTCTCTGTGAGGCGCAAGAATTGAGATGACCGCTGGTTTTTATCTTTAATCACCATTTAAGTCATTCAATAATGTAACCGGTTTTTGAATCATAAGTCTATTCTTCAACATTGTGTAAAGGGTGCTACTGGGTGCAATATGCAGTTCAAGCATTTGGCCTCGTTTCAACGACACACCCTGGATACGGCCTGGAATTTAATCCTGACAATGCCAGAGCTAACTGTGGCCAGCAGCTCCACGGGCATGAATGTGCACGAATGGCTAAGGTAGTATCACCCTGGGTAGGCGGGGTACTGCATACATCTATACGTATTCCACTCATCCAAGGCGTTGGCCTCAGATGCATCCACAAAAAAAACCGGATGTTCCTCCATCGCTCCGCTCACTGTAGTTGATCTCTAAAACGCCGGCGTCCAACCTGCTCCTCTCTCTTTTTATGCTGACCCCTCAAAATGCAGCCCATTTCAGCGATTTTAAATGGAGGATCAATTAGAAGGGTAGAGCTTCCGCGCAGTTAGCGACACATAATGGCTGTAATGGCTTGCTAACGTGTCTCGGGCTGATAAGGTTATTCGGCGGCCGGCGCGATTACGAGCAGAGGTGGCGGTCCGGGCGCGGCGAGCTGTTCGCCGTAAATCTCCACGCAACACCGGGGGCGTACACGTAGCTCACGGCACTGGCTTCAAATGCTCTGCCAGGGCATGAAGCACCGTCTAATTCCCAGAAGAGTCTTTGGCTTCTCTGCTATTCTTTGGGAGTGAACAATAATTGCAAAGACAAGATGTGGTGGAATTACAGAGAGACGCGGGATTACGGTTGAGAGTCTGGACTGGAGCCTCCCTGTTTGTGGTGTTGTTCGTGAAATTGGCTGACAAATTCAAGCATGTGGCCAGAGACTCCGACACACGCTGAGCTTACCACTATTCCCTCAGTATGAGGTCAATGAAAACAACGTCATCCGAGGATCGCTACATGGACACCTGCTCAATTTCCACCCTGTGACCAAATCGGGAGGGAATCCTGAATCCAGCAGGGCAGGGGAGATTTCTGAAACTAAGTGAAACTAAGAAAAAAATGCATACATTGTGAAAGTTCTCAGAAACCCCATCGCTTCCTGCCTGTACACCACTTTCGTTAACGTGGGTTGTATTTAAACGCGCTTTATGAATAAATTTGATTTGATTTGATTCGACTTCATAATGGGGACTGTTGGGGGCGAAATGAAACCAATTCCACGTATACGCAGCACTGTTAATGCGCCGAACTGGCAGGCCGTTCTCCTAATGGCTGTAAAAGCCTTGTAGGGGCTTTTTGAAACGTCGCTTCATTTAAATCAGAGCGATCTGTCCCTCAGGGCAGGGGAAAGGCGGCAGCCATAGATCAGCCCCGTCGAGCGGCTCCGCCCCTTCCCTCAGAGAGATGAGGAATTTGCAGCCCGTCGGCAGTTTTCCCGCTCGGAGGGGGCCTTTTTCCCGAGGCCCCGGAGGCCACCTACTCTGAGCAGAAGAAGGGCGGTGACTGGAAACGCCAGCCTGCAGTTGATTAAAGGCAGGGTCGCTACCTGCTAGGGCCTCTCCTTCCACATTCGTTTCCAATGATTAGGCGCGCGTCCAGTGCCCTGCCGCGACGCCCTTCTGTCGCAACCGTCTGTTTCTGGCTTTGCCTACAGGAAACAGCCTCCAGTCATACTTCTCTTCCTCTCTCACTGACTGACCCATTCACTGACCTGCAGTTACAACGTATTTACCACTAGAGGGCCGGCGACGCAATCGCAGCCGCTGAACATAGCCCGCTCGGCTAATCCCTGAATTTGCAGCAGACACGCTGACACGCTGTCGTCAGCTCCTCCCCTCGTCCACCTGCACAGCCACGGCCGGTGGCCTAGTCAGTCCCCCTCACCTCAATCGGCCAAGGAGACAGACTGTATCGCGGCAGGGTCTAGCACTGACCCCCAAAGCTCCACCTCCACGCGCCTTTATCGACCAGACACACATCAGTCGCATCACACGCCCAGTTGGGACATCTGAAACCCCTCTGTGTTTGACACCAGGCTACCCTACGGAGACAAGTGTCAGAGCGTCTGTCGTGTCACAGCCATTTGCGATTGTTCCCAGTCAATTAAAAACCAGACCGCACATATTCTGTTCATGTAGCACCGTTCAGCGTGTGTTCACAATATAGACATTACAGCAGCACGTAAAACGTCGTATTTGACAACATTGCACTTTCCATGAAAAAGTTTCCAAGCAGAATTAGCTTAATTGGGGGTACTAAATCCTCCTCTTCTCTGACAGTTTAACAGCAATTCAGTGCCACCGTGCTTTTAATGAAATTGTAAAGCTTCCAAAACCTTGTAAACACATTATGAGTGCATATTACTAGTGCATTTGTACTTTTACTACAACAACATTGTCTTTAATTAAAGGGCCCACTTCGTGGTAAAAAAAAATATCAGCATTGAAAATAACAGCAAACACTGCCTACACATTAAGAAAGAGTAAGAGTATCTACGTGACCTTGGCTACTGCATCAGACAGAGAGTTGAAATTCCTGGCTAAGAAATCAGTATGCTGGAGCCTGTTTCAGTAAACACAACGGGGAGGATCTCACCGCCGCATTTCGCTTACTTATGTGACAAATTCATGACATTGGGAGAGTGGAGAAGGTCGTTCGCGTGGATGAGTTTATGAGTGGCAGTGCTGGTGCAGTGACTGAGGGACAGGCTTCCCTCCTAGAATACCGTGAGCTTAATATGACTACCGTCATGGCACCTTCGAGCGAGGCGCTTAACTGGAATTGCTTCAGTAAAAATGGGTAATATGTAAAAATGTAATCTGTGTCAGTCGCACAGGATGAGTGCGCGCGCTGAGGAAACAAATTGAAAATGAAGAAGTGGTTAAATTAAATTTATACTCTTACTGTAAATGAAAAACTAGGTTGCCCGAGATAAGGGGCCTCATTGCAGAGCCGTCTCTCCCACTAGGCAGATCAGGCGTTTGCATCTAGGGCCCCGCCTCCTCGCCCCAGGGCCCCGCCTTGTCGCATTTGTTTCCAAGAAGAAGAATCAGAAGATGCCAATGTTTTGGAGGGGCCCCCAAATTATGTTTTGCCTAGGGCGCCCAAAAGTCTAGGGACGGCTCTGCTTCGTCGGTTGAATTGTTTCTGAGACCTGCGTGTTGGGAGTTGGAGCTGGTAGGTTTAAATGGGCCTCTCGTTATGAACATTATTACCTATTTCCCTTTTCTTAAATACTTTCAGCTTGAAACGCAGCCATCAGGTGTGTTATGAGTCAGCTGCGAAACTAAGTAATTGAGGTTCAAAGATCAAACATAATCAAATGCTGTCACTGGATTTGATATGAAAATCTGACAGGACCAAATTGCTGGGAAGCGGGAAAACGCACTCGGAAATGGGAAAGGAAAGGAAAAGAGGGCGGAGCTAAGACCGCGGCAGCCTCAGCATCCGTCAGGAGCCCCGACAGGAGAACGAGTCGCCGCGCCCGGCGGACGCAGTCAGAGGGAGCGGATCTGAGCGCGGGGTTAATTGGGGCGCGTGCAAACGAAAGCCGTTTTAGCATTCCCCTTCATCGTCTGAGGCCGCGAGTCGGGCACCGGGCTCCCGCGGTTCCCGCGGTTACCGTGTTTATTCACCAGCGGCGGCCGAGCGCACCTTGACTCTCAGATGAAACGAGCCTTCCCTCTGAGGCTCTGTTCCGCCAGGCCAGCCGGGGGGCTGGGGAGCCCGGGGGGGATGTCGACGGGGGGTGGGACATGAGAGGGAATCCCCCCCCCCGACTTTTATCGCCCCCGCTTTGCCCTTACGCAAAGCGCAGTGCGGAACCATCGGTACAGAAAAAACCTTTAAAAAAACATTTGCTCAATTGCCGTTCAATTGTTCAATTGCTTTTCAATTGCCGTTCAATTGATGTTCAATTGTTCAATTGCCGCAACGCTCAGTCTGAAACGGGTCGTTTCTCAGGTGATATTCAGAGTGCAGTGAGGACAAGTCTTTCGATCAAAAAAGAAAGCGCAATGAATATTGGATGAACGAATCAAAAAATCGCTGTGATCTCTAACGCTACAGCGGGGACTCGGAAAATCCCTGGCCTTCAGCCATGCGGTGTCTTACCGAGCGAGGACGTTTACACATACGCGTTTACACATAACAGTGGGCGCCGGCGGAGCGGGGGAACCAAAAACAACCTCCACATTCCCGCCTCCCTTGTTTATAAGGGCAGGGAAAATAACGAGGGAGTGCGCCAGAGCCGTGACAGGATTTTCGGACTAATCCGCCCAATTACGGTTTTACAGCCCGCCTCAAAACGCCATTTAGCTAAAATGGCAGCAGTAGACTGTGGGTGCTGGTGATGTGTCTACAGTCGCGCGCGCTAACGGCTAAGTGCCCACTTGTAACCCAGCATCAGGCTTCGAATACACAACAGCAAATCAGAAAGCAAATGACAGAAATGGAGTTAAACTAAGCATGCGTAACTGACTGTCTGTGTGAGGTTGCCTAGTCTTCACCGACGGTATGGTTGACCCACACCTGCTGTCCAACAGCCTGTAGATACACTACATGGACAACCCTTCTAATTAGTGGGTCTGGCTGCTTCACCCACACCCATTGCTAACAGAGGCATAAAATCAAGTCATATCAAATCATACAGCCAGGCAATCTCCATAGACAAGCATTGGCAGTGCAATGGGTTAAACCGAAAAATGGGTGGCACTGTTATAGGATGCCACCTTTCCAACAAGTCAGTTTGTCAAATTTCTTCCCTGCCAGAGCTGCCTGCCTCGGTCAATTGTAAGTGCTGCTATTGTGAAGTGGAAACATCTAGGAGCAACAACAGCTCAGCCCGCAAAGTGGTAGGCCACACAAGCTCACAGAACGGGACCGCAGAGTCCTGAAGCCCATAGCACGTAAAAATCATCTGTCCTCGGTTGCAACACTCACTACTGAGTTCCAGTCTGCCTCTGGAAGCAACGTCAGCACAAGAACTGTTTGTTGGGAGCTTCATGAAATGGTTTTCCATGGCCGAGCAGCCTAAGATCGCCATGTGTAATGCCAAGCATCAGCTGGTGTGGTGTAAAGCCCGAATGCATAGTGCCAACTGTAAAGTTTGATGGTGGTGGAATTATGGTCTGGGCCTGTTTTTCGTGGTCTGGGCTAGACCCCTTAATTCCAGTGAAGGGAAATAGTAAATCAACAGCATACAATGAGATTCTAGAGAATTGTGTGCTTCCAACTCTGTGGCAGCAGTTTCAAGAAGGCCCTTTCCTGTTTCATCATGACAATGCCCTCGGGCACAAAGAGAGGTATATAAAGAAATGGCTTGCCGAGTTTGGTGTGGAAGAACTTGACTGACCTGCACAGAGCCCTGACCTCAAAATCAGCGTCAAAACCTTACTAATGTGCCTGAAAGGAAGCAAATCCCTACAGCCATGTTCAAAGATCTAGTGGAAAGCCTTTCTAGAAGAGTGGAGGCAGTTACCGTAATAAAGGGAGGACCAGCTCCATATTAATGCCCATGGTTTTGGAATGAGATGTTCAACAAGCTCATATGGATGTGATGCATGGGTGTCCACGTACTTTTGGCCATATAGCGTATGACTGCACATAAATAAATCTGTGGTGTTGCTTGAGCCTCTATTCTTCACTGACTGGAACCGACCAGGGAAGAGACTGCAATAGTGCTGACCAAATCAGAGCTGGAGATCTATAAACCGCCAGTTGTCAACGGGGGACCAGCTAATCAAGCAGCAAATCCAACAGTTGACATCCCACTGTATCTAACAGTACGAGCAACGGAACAGGGAAACACAGTGTTCTGGAGAGAGGCACGTTCGGGCTTTTTCAAAGGAGCGTTTTTCACAAATCCGGATCCTTCCCTGCCCCTCAGCCCGTGGATGAGAGACCCCCCGGCCCCGCCCGCGTGCGCGCCGCACGTCACGCTCCGCCGCGGTCCACGCTAATCAAAGGCCCCCGATAACCGGCCGCGTGGAGCCCGACTTCAGGACGACGGGTATCAGAGAATCAGAGAGGCAGCCCTTTTGCGCCGAGAGGATGTTCGGCTCATTAAAATGAAATGCCACTTCCTTCTTCCAACTCCGAGCCCCCACCGGCACGGCAACCGCCCCCCCTCTCCCCCCTCAAACCCCCCCCCCCCCCCCCACACACACACACACACACACCCTGCAAAGAGCCGCAGAGTCAACCGTCTTTCTCTTTAATGAACTTCAGCTCCACTGTTCCAGCTCGTTGTTGCCAGGGCTGGGTCAAGGCAGAGCTTCTCTCCGATGCCCCCGATGACATTTAGTGCCTCGCAAACTGTCCAACGGCCAAATGAAGCGGCGCTACCGCCCAGAGCAACAAGAAAGGGAGCGCGTGTTGGAGGGCACTCGTTCCGGGATAACAACCTCAGCGTAACGCGCGTTCGTCGTTCTCGGCAACGGACACGGAACCGCTGCGAGCACAGCCTCGCCGCGCTAACTGTACGTTTCAAACTGCACCTGACACCTCTTACCCTGAGAAGGCAGAAAAAGAAGTCTTACCAGATTTCAAAAAATAAATTAGGCACGTTACAATAGTCTGATGACAGGCACTCCGGAAATATGCAAAGAAGCCCTTTTCCCATTGTTAAAAATATATCTACGCCCGTGCGTCCTGTCGAGAGCCAGATGTTCGGGGGGAGAGAGAGAGAGAGACGTCTACATTTGCGGTGGTTCGCCGAGCACAGGAAAAAATCAGCAAAAGAAAAAGCCCTTCTCCCCACCCCCTGTTCCACAGGGACACACACGCAGGCAGATTCATTTCGAAACCGTTTATTATGATGATTACAAGGAAAGTATGTAGCCGTTATTTTATTGGCACGCAACCCCCCTCCCACCTCTTTAGGTCAGAGGGGCGGGGCTAGACCGGGCTTAGCTCATTGTTTGTGTTCCTGGCCGTTCATGAGCTGACGCTTACTGTAAGTATATGGGGGGCACAGGGTGGGGGGGGGGGGGCCAGGAGGGAGTGGGCGGTGAATGGTTGTACATTAACACTCATTATCCCACTTCAGGCATATTTAAGCTTGGGCCGTTTTGACCATATAAACCAACTGCACCCATTTCTTTACATTACCTGCAGCTGAGCTGGCCCATTAATGAAAACAGATAGCCTCTCCAACTAGTGTGGGAAACCAGCCAGGGACCGTAATGATTCGTTCACGTACTGTGACTCCTTTTGGTTTTTATCGACACGGACAGGCAATGGCGCGAAACGGTTCCAATCCCCTGGGGGAAACGTCGTCGTATCCTTGATCAAGGTAGCCCGAGTCCCTTATGCAAATACCCACGTCTATAAACGAGAGTGAACAGCAGACATGTTTTATTTATGAGCGTCATCATTTCACGGCTGTCGTCAACAGCCACCTCGCTGCCATGTTCTTCAGGCTAATTTGGCCCCTGCTCCACCCTCTGAACATCCTTCATAGACTTTTTTTTTCCCCACAGTCAGCCTTAATGTTCTTACGATGGTCAGGTTAACTCAAAGGTCCTAACTCAAACCAGGACAATGATGATGATGATGATGATGATGATGAGGTTGCTGGTGTTTCGGTATGTGCTTTTGAAAGGAATGAGGAAGTGTATGCGGGAGTCTCGCTCGTGAGGCCCGCACAGCAGGCCTGAAAGCACGCCGTCCCAGCTGCGATTACACACGCTTCCATATAACCATACCGCTAGTATGCTACTCAGAGGCCAGAGCGCCACACAGACGCGATTTTCCCAATCAAAGCCGTCGCGAGCTAATGTATAAATATGTATGTTTCTCAGACAGCGCCGTGACAGTTCTGCACCCAGACACAATTACATTACTGACTCAGGTCGCACCCCATGAAAGAAAGCGGAGCCGAATATTATCGCTCAATTAACGTCAGGGATCTGTGGTGTTTCATACAGTTCCGCTGACACTAGCACCTTTTTTTTCCTTTTCATCTGTTTTTTTTTTTTGTCATGTTCTAAACCATTTTCATATGACCATATTCTCCTCCAATGAAAGTTGAAACAATTCTGTGCTGAATAACAGTGACTTGTAAACTGACATAATGCTTTAAATGCAGGCTAAGACTTCAACTCAACACTATAGGAAAAGGACATAGCTAAGCTCCAACCGCAGGGGTAGTGATGTCATGACAGAGACGTCAACACATTAGCGTTAAAGTCAATGCAACCATGACCTGATACATTGTTCCCATCTGTAATTCTCAGAATCCAGGAAAAGGGTTTTTTCAACAGATCTGCCTGCTTTAAAACAATACAGCAGATGGAAATTCTGTGCCATGTGTTTACTAGCAAATGTTAGTCTGTCTTATACCAATGCCTCTGGCACTACTGCACTGAGAGCTGGAGCAGAATCATTTAGCATAGTGTTTCAATACCACATGCCACAACTGTGGGCACACAAGTCATGTGACCCAGTTTCTCAGTAACCTGGAGGACTATTTCCCAGCTCCTCTTGTTTTAAGAGACTAGATACACCTACAGAAACCTCAAAATTACCCTCAAGCCATAAAAACACCCTTCAGCCCAAGCTGTGAACCATCGGAATGCAGAGGCATGTCTGTTCATTTCCATTTTTTTCTGAACCATTTTTTTGTTGTTGTTTTATAAAATAATTGTGCTGTCTGACTACAGCCTTCCAAAATCACTAGCTTACCACCTAGTTCCCAAAAGTAATACCAAAAGTAAGGCCTGAGCCTTAACCTTTATTTAACTGTAAATAAATATTTTTTGTGATTAACTATAACGCAGGAATGCAAGCAATATGTTCTCGTTTTGGTTTAAACCCTCAAAGTGCCTCAAAGAAACACCTACAAGAGAGTCGCTGCCAATTCCCATTTCTCTTAAGCCAGTACAAATCTCCTTCCTCTTGCCCCCGCACTGACACACACAAATGCACATCAGAGATGTGCCACCCCCCCCCCCCCCCCCCCCCCCCCCCCCCCCCCCAATCTGGGCCTGCCTCTTCCTGCTCTCGATCACTCCGCTGATACCAAAGAGAGCACTGGGACTGAGAGCCAGGTCCACAATGCCATACATAGCCTGTGTGTGAATGCAGCACTTTGTCTCAGAAGGGCTTTCAACGGGAGACCGTCTTTTCGAAAAGACTTTCCTTCACAGTCCTTTGATCGCAGAGCAAAGGCACAGAGAAACACTTGACGTCTTCCGGCCTGTTAGGACAGAAACAGATCGTCCATCAAAAAGTCTCTTTTGGGAGGTCTGCCTAGAAAAACATCTCTGAAATAGCATCAAGTAATATATTTTCCACACAGGAGAAGAAAAAAAAAAGTTTCTACGTACATTACGTGCGTGTTCCTAACACAGAATAATTAAAAACTAATTCTTTTGCTTTATTTCCTGTGCTGTTAACATTTTTGCACTGCAAAATGAGGGAAATAAGGATATATTTGTGATTTATTACAGCTCAGGAACGCAAACAATGCCATTGTTTAAGGCCAATAGAAAATACTCCCGGTTTTTCCAGGGAGTACATTTCAGCAGAAATGACTTCAAAGACAAATACCATGTATTCCAGTCAATGCCAAAATAACTTAATGGCTCACTGAATTTCACGGACACCAAAGAGTTCACTGAAGCAGCAACGTAATTAATGCCGAAGTCAAACCACGAGTAGAAGTTCCACCTATTCTCCTTTGGTCCGGTTCAGGGGAAAAGACATACCCGAACAGTGCGCGCGCTGTTGAGCATCTTCCTGAAGTCCTCCCGGTGCCAGAGAGCGAATGAGAAGGAAGCGCAACATCTGGGCGCTCGGGCGACGCATACATAATTCATCGGGTGGACGCTCTGAGGCGTCAGTGTCTGCCGCGACACAAGCGAGCCGTTATGCGCTCGCTCGCTCGCTCGGCGTCCGCCGGAAGGGCCTTTCTTCTCCGGACCGGGCCCTCCTGCCATTCCCGATGGCCCGATATTCCCGGGAAAGGAAATGGGCTCTCCGAGCAGAAATCCGAAGCAAAGTGTGCCGAAGGGCTCGCTTAAAAGCCCGCTGACAGAGGGAGGGGGGACAGACAGGAAGACTGAACGCATAAAAGACAAGTGGTAACTCAAAATGGAAGGACATTAAATGAACGCTTTGGCCGTTCAGTTGTTTGGTTGTAGTTTCCGACCTCTATAGTCTTTCACTCAATTGCTGTGAAGCGGTGCTTTACCCTTAGCATGACTGCATGACATATGCTGCAAAACAATTACTACTGCAATAGCATTAATGACATTCAATGAGGGCGGCACGGTGGTGCAGTGGGTAGCACTGTCGCCTCACAGCAAGAAGGTTGTGGGTTCGAATCCTGGCTTGGGGCCTTTCTGTGTGGAGTTTGCTCTCCCCGTGTCTGCGCGGGTTTCCTCCCACAGTCCAAAGACGTGCCGAGGTAGGCCGATTGGAGACCCTAAAATTGCCCATAGGTATGAGTGTGTGAGTGAATGGTGTGTGTGCCCTGCAATAGATTGGCAGCCTGTCCAGGGTGTATTCCTGCCTCTCGCCCAATGCACGCTGGGATAGGCTCCAGCACCCCCCGTGACCCTGCTCAGGATAAGCGGTTATAGATAATGGATGGATGGATATTCAATGAGCATTCATAGCTAGCAGATAGAGAAAGTTCACAGAGAAGGTAGTAAGGGGAAGTACTGAAAAACAAGTTAATGTTCAAAACATTGATTGCCAATATTTAATTTAAAGAGACATGAATATCACATGTTAACAAATAAAATGATCCTTTGAAACTATTTAATATTGAGGGACTGTGTAAATTTGGTTCATTGTGCTAACATCACGTCAAATCAGGGAGATTGTGCCAACCTGAGACAGCAGGGCTCTACGTTGCTCCCATTTTAGGAGCGTTTACTCACGAAAATTGATGTGCGCTAACTGGAAAAAATCATTTTGCACGTCTCCTAATTGGGATGCATTAGAGTGCTCCACAAATTTTTAGCTAAGGAGCACATGTGTTCCTTGAAAGAAATGTCAGCACAGAGCCCCCGACAGCCTTGTTAGCACTGAGAATCTAGCAGTTGTTCTCCAAGACCATAAATGCTCAACTACTGAGACACTCGCTGTGCCCAGCGAAAGAGCCAAATGGCGGTAAATGCATTATGCAGAGAAACACATTGCCTCTAATGAAGTAACAGACAAACCCTGAATTCAAAGGCGTTTAAACAACTGCCCCAGGCAGGGCAGGGCATATTAACTTGCTGATGGGATTTGGTAACCACTCTTTTATCTGACTTCCCTTTTAACAACACATGCAGCTCTGAAAAACAATTTGAATTTGTGTATGAAAGGAGAATGCTCTTTTCTTCTCTTTCCGTATTCCTGGTGCCATCTCCCGTAGATGGAGGAACTCCACACATAACATGGACGCCACACGCCGTGATGTTCAGGAGCTGAACTGGACCAGCCTCCTCTAGACTGGCTACACTGCGGTCGTTGAGAAAGTCACAAGCAAACAGAACGGCGCTAATGCTAATCCTGACAGATGGCTGACAAACGTTTGGCCACAACTGCAAGGGTCTACCACAACCACCACTGCTGCTTCTACTGCTGCTGTCGCCGCTGCAGCCAGACTGACCTTGGAAGAGAAATCAGCAAAGTCACTCTTGGAGTATACTGCTGCCTCCATGTATCCATCAGCGAAAGATGGAAATATTGCATTCTAAAGTGAAAACACACAAACACTGTGGGGACCGGTGTCTGTTGCAGGCTTAGCCGGATATTTAAGAGCAAAGCGAGCTGAGATGAACACATCGCAGGGGCACACGCCAAAACAATAACCGTGTCGTCACAGCGACCGTTCCTTCCGCCCCACCTCACCCAGGGGACCCAAGACTGCAGGTGGCGCTGTTTGCGCAGCTGGGGAAGTTCCCCACACTAACCGTGAGGTCAGCAGATCTGGGGTATCGGATCTGGGGTATCGTTCGGGAGAGGCCACGCCCCTCTTTCCCAGCATTCCTGCTCCAGTGCGAATGCAAAAGATCAGGAGTTTTCCTTGTGGCTGCCTCCAAACAGGAAGCATTGAAGTTACTAATATTTCTCACTCCATTACCCCCATTAAGGTGACCCTGACCAATAGAAAAGAACAGCATCATTTTGAAGTATCAAACAAGAAACAATCACTCATTGCAACTCACTAACGAGGACCATGCATTGAAATCCTGAAAGCAAAAAAAGCAGGAAAAGTTCGGAAAAACAGCCACGCCCCTTTCCTAAATATTTTAGATTTTTAGATACAAAGGAAAAATCTGCCCTACATTTAAGGCTAAAACTAAGTAAACATGACCTGACGGTCACCTCTCCTTCGGTGCTTGATGCACAGGATGTGGGTTCAAGAAAGAAAATCTAAATCACTAGCCCGCAATGTGTGAACGTACAGCACGCAGAGATACGGGGGGAATCTCTTCCTCTGTGCCTCACAACCCAGCTGAGTCACCTTGAAAGCAGTCAGCATGTTCCAACAAGGCAAAGGGGAGAAAATGAAACAAAATGTTTTGCGGGAGGTGTTCGAGGAGGATCCTCAAAGGGGACATGCCGTGAAACCAAGAAACAAAGACAGCGCGGTAACTGACGCTAACAGCGCAATGGGCCATGTCTTTCTCCCGTGTGTTCTGGCTTCTGTTCTTCTGATACTCCTGTAATCTTACAAACCTTACGCATTCACAGAGTAATGGAGCTGGGAAGCGAGCTGTGAGCACCGCCTAACTGGAAACCTCAACACATTCATCAATTTTCAAAAAATACGTACATAAAACAACACGATCCCCAACTGGATAAAGATTTTTTGCCTTTTAATATGCTATCTATTATATATTTACAATTGCAGTACAGGTGCATCTCTGATATTCACCTAATTTTATAGCATGCAATGCTTCACCTTCAGATGTGCCTTTGCACCAATGGGAGTTTTGTCCTCCCCACCAAGAATGGTATCACTTCAAAGAGCATGCTAAATGGACTAGCACCTGTGAGTAGCATACAGTTGAGCATATATGCTTTCTTCAGTGTAGTCTAGTCTAGAATTCACTTTACATTTCTCAAGAAATGGCCCAGTAAGAACCCTTACAAGAGTTTTCAACACAAATATGAAATTCAGAAGCAGTGCAGATCGAGTCGTGTGTCACATGCTTACAAGCTACATTAATTGCTTCTTTCTACAGTTGTTTGAAAAAATGTTTGAAAGAATCGAGTTCAGGGTCAGATTTCAGAAACCAAGCTTATGAGGACTGCTATTCCACATTGTAAAATTCCATCAGCCATTTCCGGAAAGCCATTTCCTCTAGAACTACGACAGGAAGCGGCAGGCCAAAAGTTGTGGAAGAAGGAACACTTAACCAGAGATGAGTGAAATGGAAGAAAAAGTAGCAATCACTATTTGTCACATCGATGGCAGCAATAAAGGCAAAATTAATCGCAACCTATATGTGGTTCTCTCTATTGTGGTAAAAGCCTAACCAGATATGGCCCAAGTTGTTTTTGCAAGTTATAAATCCTTTTTTAAAATTCAATTCTCACGTCCCCCAATTAAGAATTACACAAGTAAATATTATAGATCAAAGAAAGTGAAACACGAAAATGGTTGCATACACTCTCTTACAAGGGAAACATCAAAAAATAAGGACATGGACATCTTATTGACACATGGAATTGCTTGAAGGACAAAGGAAAAGTAGGCTACTTGCACATGTATAAATGATTGATTTTGAAATTGTAAAAAAGAAATTGGCCAGTAGCAAAGAAATTAATCCCTGTTTATGTATACTTTTCATATTACCCAAGACCAGAATTCTACAACACCTTCGTCATCAGGAGTAATTTGACTAAATTCTAGGAACACTATCTTGTCAAGCAGGCTTCAACATGCATCACATACAAAGCGTTTCTGTTATCACCTGAAGATAATAAAATGCATTTCTTACATCTTTGGCAGAATTTGTTTCTTTTTTTAATAGCAAGGCCATAAGGCTTTTTAACCCTGTTGTATATGTAACAAATAAACATCTAGCAATTTTTCAAGTGAGTGACGCATCTGTTTTCATTCAAATACTACATTGTTGGGTAGCCCTTCAGCCTGAAGTCGGCTGAGCAAAACTTTCCTTTCAGTTCGTAACAAGAGGTCAGCACAAAGGCCAAAGCAAACGCTGCGGAGAAGTAGATGATGAGGGACTGGCTGAGGTGTAGTATTTATTCGATCGATTTGGCAGAGAGCTGCCAGAACAAATAAGAGAACCAGCGCGTGGTAAGTAAAAGGCCCAGTGGCTTTGTAGAAAAAGCAGGTGATTTTGTATGCCCCCAGGTTATGTTCGGTGAATACAAATCTATAGAGCAAGCTAGCAAGAAATCAGTCAGATTAGAAACACTCGTCGTAATACTCATTGCCACATCCTGAGGCAGTGACATAACAAATCCCCAGTTTCAGAACTCATGTGATGTGTCAACCCAGACTCCCAATGATTCTGCAATGCACGACTCACAACATCCTGTGTGATTGGTACGGTTACAGCAACGCTGCCTTACTATTTTCCGCAATTGCCCTCTGCGTTCTAAGCCTTGCTCTGAGTACACCTCCGGAGGATGGAGGTGAAAATCTTATTGATGCAGGCGGTTCGAGCGTTCCGCCCTGAAAGCACGCCTCCCCACGCTGGTCATGCGAGATCTCTGCTTTCACTCCTCCAGGCTAACGCATTTTCTATTCCAGATGAATGTTTGGAGGTAGCGACGCAAACTAGTTTGAACACTCACCTAATACCACCCTCGGAAAGGAACTGGAACTGCTCTGACGAAGGAACTGGACTTGTGGGCCGTGGCTAAAGGATTGCAGGTTTCAATCCAAAACTGTTGCCTTGAGCAGGGTACTTTAATGGCTCCAGCAAATATCTAAATCCAAAAAAGACTGTGTATTTCTTTTAAAAATGTCTATGTAAGCTGGGTGAGATTGTCTGCCAAGAAAATGATTACAAAGATAGTCAACAGTTAGACTACTTTTGTAGTAGCACTTTTTGTCGTTGTAGTCCTGTATATAGGAAACCTTAAGATAATGTCTAGATAGTACTGTAAGTGTGCTCAAGAGAAACGAGGCCCCACCCAATCTGGTGTCTTCGACTCTCAATTGTATGTAGCCTGAAGCTTTTTTGGCTTCCTTTCCTCTTAAATAATTAACTTCCAAGTTGAGGAAGTTCCTACTGACTCCATTTTGAATTGGGGGGAGGTACCCAGGTGTCTCTATAGAAAGAATCAGTGGTCTTACTCACAACTTAACACAAAAAGGGTCAGAGTTCTGCATGCATTTTTCGAAGGATTTTGAATTGTTTAAATGTTTCGAAGTAGATAATAGGTCTCATTATAGTTTCAATGCCTGTGACTGTCAAAATATGTAATAATTAAAGAGTGGCACTGAATTGTAACTGATATCAGTTGAATGATTCATACACATTATTAATTCACTAAAACCAGAACATCCAATCCAAAGGCTTTTTCATATTATACAAGACAGGAAAAGGTTTCCAAACCTGAACCCTGCATGACACAAAATCTGACACTATGAGAACATCATGTCCCCGTCCCATATGATTTATACGCACACCCTTTTAAGACCGTTCAGGATACTGTAGAACACAATGCAGATGCCATTTAGAAAATGCTATTCTTGAACAGCAGGAGTGCATTATAACTCCATATGCATCTTCACAAGGGAAGGCTCTCTGACTCTCTGTCCTCAGATATAAACTGTGCTTTGTTCCATATAAGGGGTCCAACGAAAAAGGAAGAACTCTCCATTGAATATCTGTGGCTTGCTGTGTTGTCTTTTGGCTGAAAAGGCATAAATCCATTTTCTCTCTTAAGCCTATTTTTTGTAAAAGCCCTGTATAAATGATGTTCGTATTACAGAATTAGGATTCATTCACTAGAAAAGGAAGTTCTGCAACCTTGTGCAATATAAAATGTAGTCTTGAAGCACTTGTGCAGGATGATAACATGTTACAAAACACAAAACCAATCAACTGAAGACAGCGGACACTGAAAATTGCAGCCCAAGGGCGCACTTACATGGTTAAAAGCAATCCTGTAAAACATCACATATTCATTCAGTCTGAAGCCCTCACGGAAGATTGCCAGGCAACGGCAAATGCTACAGAAGAGAATGTATTGCAAGTGAAGCGTGAATACTGTAGACATGAAGGTACTTTTCACGAAATGTGTCTGTGTGTGTGTGTGTGTGTGTGCGTGTGTGCGTGTGTGTATGTGAGCTAAAACTATCAAACCGGTAATGTCCTAAAGGGTAGCCTACTTTTATGCGACTTTAGTGAGCTATGATGAATGTAAGACGTTCAAATCTTTATACATTAGTCTGACGCAGATTCGTGACAACATAATTATGTAGGATATTGGCGCTTATACAAATATAAGCCTGCAGTAATTTACGGTAACGAGCTAATGCAGATACTGTAGTTTTTAAATCATGTTGTATTTTATAAGAATAATTGTCAAAGACCTGAAATAAAATAATCATGGGCCGACGTCTTGTTAGGCTAAATGAGGAAAACGAAAAGATTATTATATTGCAAGAATGGTATCTACGAGCCTGTTCCACTAACCCACATTCACTGTACATTAACTGTAGCCTATTCTCTGGTTGTCAGACCCTGGACAGACATCGCTCTTTTTCGCATTAGCTTAGCTCCTAATGTTGTCATGACAAAAATCACAAGTGACATAGAGAAAATAAACAAATCTATTTGAATGAATAAAAACAATCAAAATATATTTCCTTTATCATGCATGTTGAAGAACAAACGCCTGTTTGCTTGACTTGTTTATTTCGCTTTTATTTTCCTTGTTTGTATCACTCGCTACAAACACGCCGAATCTTGGTTAGCTGTCTGGCTACCTGTATGTGATGGAACGCGATTCTGAAGCAGAGTCATTTTCCATTTCAAAACAAATTACAATTGATTAGCTACACTATATCACTGCTGTCCACTAATCGAGATATTGATGTAGCTGTTCATTATGCGAAATAATTCTCTCCTATTCTCATTTAACAATAAACCGCCCACAATCCCCAACCAATGTACATTAGGTTATGTCTCTTACCGTACTGTGGGTGACACTTGCCCAATTAGGATAACAGTGCCAGCGAGGGAATGGAGAAATCCTGGGATCCGACCCGAACAGGGGAAATATCTCTCTAGTTCTGGCTTGCTTGTTTTCGAAAAAATAGCAAATCTTGTTTAAATGACTTCCACTCCACACTGCTGTCAGTGACTAACCCACCCCGGGTATTTCATCCTAGTAACTGAAGAGAGAGAGAGCCGCCTGGCGCTCTTGTGTGAAACAACACGTGCGCTAGTCCAGTAGCACCTCAGGGCGCAAAAATTCGGCCGTGCGTGCATAGCCTACCACTGTTCAGGCAGTAGCACCATCCACTTAAGTAATGTGCAAGTTACTTCATTTTTAATTATTCTAGATATATTTTCACCAAAAGTGGCAAGAGTTTATTGAATATTTATTAACTCAAAATAAAGTCAAAAACAGAAAACAAAAGGTTGGTTTAATTTGCACTGAAACAATCAATTGGATTATAGATTGTTCAGTGATTATGATAAATAACTATGCTTCACTTACCAAAAATGAAGGATTAAAAAAAAATTATGATTCACCTTACTGGTATAAAAGTGATGATAAGAGTGTTACATTTAACAAACGATTTACTAAAATTAGTCATTTTTGAGTATATAATACTTTTCGTACAATTACAGTCTGTAGGGTTTTTGAAGGTTTAGATTTATGGTAAAAGAATCAAGCCAAGAAACGGCACCATCTACTGGTGAAACATACAGGTAGCAATAACAAACGTTCTTATTTTATGTTGGTGGGATCTTAGGGGGACGTTTTGAAGATAATTTATGAACGCAACATAAAATTCGAATAAAAATATAATCAATAACGATGACATCCATTTAATTTATGTGCTGTTTTGGTGTGGCATTATATAGACATGTTATAATACTAATAATAATAATTATCATCATCATCATCATCATCATCGTCGTCGTCGTCGTCAATTGATACGTGTTTACAACTTTGTGGCTATGTAAGACATTTAATTATACGTTTGAATAATTGCAATAACAAAGCACCACAGTACACAGCACACTTAAGTTCTAATGCAAACATTTTCACAGAGATGTAGTCATTATTATATAGTTCATTATGCAATCATAAACTAAAGAGAATACAGACATTTTGTAAGTAACAATAAGGTCTGGGGTTTCTTATAAAGTGTGCTCATTCTGTTGTCAATCTCATGTGGACCATAGAGGATCAGATCTCACAGTTACACAAATTATGTAATACTCTACTAATAGTGATATGGAGGTGTATACTGTGTCCCCTTTCATGTTTTCCACTTTTGTGAGAGACACCAACACAACTGAAGAATGTTAGTGACTGTTAATGTGACCTTAATTTAAAAATGTCTTAAATGTCAACAAACAATAGTTTAAATATGAGCGATAATTCTGAGGGCCATGTGAAAATTCAGAGTGGTTGCTTCTGTGGATTTGTCTTTCAGGAAAATACTTTCTTTTGATCATCAAGGCCAAGACAGGAGCAGCCTGGCCTACATTTTTATGATTTTCCAGGAATTAGCACAGATTTCAGGTCCACAGTGGCATTCTTTAAGCACACCACATAAGCCTGTATGATCTGTATGACTTTCAATCTGTACTTACGTTGTGCATGCACATTTCTTTGTGCATGCATGCAATCTTTGTTTAGCTCTCACCTCAATGGAAATGTGCTTGTTGGTTAAAATGTACGTAGTTAGTCCTTATCTTGGATTTTATGGCATTTCTCTTTTAGTGGGACTTTGAACCACACCCAGTCATTTAGCTTATGACGGAAGAATTGTTAAAGATGTATTTTTAAAATACTGTCATTATAAATTGATATTTTATTAAACATTTGTGTACAAAGTTATTGTTTATTTTGCCCAATCTTTTCCCTTTTCTCCAATCACTAAAACATTTGGCAAAGATCTGATTAAATTGACACCGCCTGCAGTAAACTAGCTTTCAATGGGTTGTGTTCAGTTGTCATGCTGATAAACTGGACACTTTTAATAACATATAGAACTTCATGCCTCAGACATGCTTCAGACACGCTTATACTGCTTTGGCAGGGGCTGTAAGGAATTTGGTCAATAACTTCACTTTAAACATAGTTTTTATTTGTATGTCCATTTCATAAATCTAATTTTTTTTTCTTAGTTGTGGGTGAACGGCAGTACAGTTATGCCCAATCCAGGCCATTACGAAATTAAATCACACCAACAACGATCAGGTAATACAGTCCATATACTAGGGATGAGAACATTTTAGACTAAATCATATTTACACCCTCACATGCACTGGTCTAGAAAAATAATGTGGCGGTACCAGGCAAATGTATGATAGTATCTACTCCACAGCACCACAATAAGAGTGCAGTTCCTGGCAGACATACAATTTGTCATACCACTGGCACACCTGACGGGTGAAATTGTACCTGGGTATCAATCTCTCATATCCCCTTTATGATGTTTGACAGTAAACACATGCCTTGACAACCCCTCATTCTTCTGATCAAAGTCCACAGTCATATCACTTTATGGCCTGGCTCAATGTTCACATCTTGCTGCAGTTTCTCATCCTTGGGAAAACGTTTAGCGTAGAAAATCCATTTCGGGAACACTACGTGCTTTTAGGAGTCCCGGGTGGAAAAACGCGGTTTTGGGATACGGGGAACTGAAATTGGAAGATTGTGAGAATGCCGTCGTCCAAGAAAACTTTACACTTCTTGACGAGCGCCCTGGCCACCAGCGCCGGTGTCTCCGTGCTGGGCTACGGGATGTCAGCCCAGTGGTCCTTTTCTGAGATGGAGTGCTCGGCTAAAGATACCGACAATTACAACGGCACGGCAAACGTACAGTTCGGGCTTTTCAAGTGCGGGCTGGCAAAAAAGTCTTGCCCCAGCTTTGACAACGACAATGATTTTGAAGGTATGCTTCCCGTCCTTTATCTCACTAGACTCCGAAGAGATTTGTGTTGTTTTCTCATCCATGTTGTTGGAAGTTTTGGTGCGCACGTGAAGCTAGCATTCTAATTGAAATTACATTGTTTAGTCTCTAGTTTTTGTCTGTCCATAACTGATTCTAAGGTCATAGGCCCATTTAAGGTCATGCCGTTCTTGTTCGGTTTGTTAGCACAATCCCGAATCTCCTTTTCTCCTTTCCATTAGTTTTGACGCTGCTCCTCAGTGTAGGGGGCACCCCGTTCATCCTCCACGCCATTATCATAAGCCTGTTGGCCCTCACCTTGCTCAGCTCAGCAGGCAGCTTACTGATCACTCTGTACAACAGCGTCAGCAACCCTTACGAGACCTACATGGGACCCTTGGGCCTGTACGTCTGCAGCTCCGTCAGTGGTGAGTGTCTTTCCCAAGTCCCCAAGTTGATTCAAACCATACTGTCAGGGGCAGATGACCATGTGCTTTAATACTGGAAAGTGTGTGTGTGTGTGTGTGTGTGTGTGTGTGGAAGAAGAAAAGAAATTATAGAATTATATCCTTGTGCATGTGTGTGTGTTGGAGGGAGATGGGGGGTGCAGGTTTTTATTCTAGCCCAGCATTAAAACAAGGCGAGGCAAGGTTTTGATTGAACACTATGCTTAATTCAAAAGTTGAATCCAGTTGAGAGATGTTTTGACATAAACAAACTTGGCTGGACCATCTTGGCGTGCAGGTGAATACTTTTGGCTACATTTGGTTAAAAAGTGAAAGTTTTCTAGCCGACTAGGACATAGCCAGGCAAAATCCTGGTAAAACCTGATTTATGTTGGAGCTAACGTGAGCTAAACTAATCTGTTTATGTCAAAACATCTCTCAACCCAGACTTCCACTCCCCTACACGTCTAGATTTGGGATTTTGCTCACTGGGTGGGAAGGGGTTGAAGGGGGGATGCTATGTTTTCATAATATTCCATAAAAGAATGCTTCCTGTGCCTGTCTGGCCAAAGTTTGAGAAAAAAAAAACTTTAATGTGTGTGGTATGTGTGTGTGTGTGTGTGTGTGTGTGTGTGCATGCATCCTATTTTATCATGCAATAAAATATTCTGTTATCTGAAAAATAAAACAGCTCAAATATATATTTTGTGTTTTAATTATTGTTTTAAGACTATCAGACTATCACACATTGTTACACAATCCTTGCTTGTCCTTCAATTTCCCTTCCACTTGCTGCTTTACCAACTAAAATGTTGCTGTGCTGTTCTATGATCTGTCTACTCTTTTACAATTCCTTAGGTATGATTTCTTCTCTGCTCAGAAAATTCACCAATCCATGAATTCATTCATCCATTTGTTGACTGATACAGTAGCCCATTATTTGTTTTAGTGTTTACTAAGTCCCACTGATGTTTTCTTCAAATGGCCTGCTTTCTTACAGGTATCCTTTCATTTCTGACACTGGTTTTGTTCCTGATAAACACGCTAGTGGTCGGTGTGCCTCAAGAGCTTGTTCAGAATAACGTGGCGGTCAATCTCAGGGACATCAACACAGAACTGCAGGTGGGGTTCTACCTGCTGATCCCGTTCATGGCCACCAGTGTGATCGCTATCCTGTCCGTCTTCATGTACGAGCACACAGCCTACACCCAGAGGAAGGAGCAGCAGCGGCCCACCGAGGACGCGCCCAAAGACATCATGCTGTACTGACCGTCGGCAGTCTCCGCCTGCAGATCAGAACTACGTGATGAGGGTGGGGATAGCGTACGCCTCCTCCCGCACAAAGTCCCCGCGACCCTGCCAGTGACGCTAAGGAAACTGGCAGATATACTTGGGGATTTTCTCTGTGGATGTCCATTTTATACTATTTCTTTCGTAGCCTACTGTTCACCACATTGCGGTTTACAGGCGAAAGCGGTCGTTAATTTATTTTACCATAAATGTAGTAGAAGAATTTGCAACTTCTCGAAACCTTTCACGGTTTTTTTTTAAATTGGTTAAGGCAGTTATCTAGCTATCTAGCCTTCTTCCTTATGTCTGGCAAAATCAACATCAAAAGAGATTCATATGTACTCATAAATCACTAAAACATACTAAATTATCTTTGCTGTTTTACAGCAAAGTAGACATGGGCAAACAGAATATTATGAGATGAAGAAGAGGTTTATTCTGTCAATTATGAGTGTATTCATATTTTGTAACAGTATGTATATATTAAATCTTGTGTGCGTATGTAGCTGTTGGATCAGCCTATACTTCAGAGCAGGGATACTTAAATCTGGCTGTCAAGGCGAGTAGTTCGCAAGCCTACTGCCAGCTTTAATTCTTTCCCTCTAATTCGGACTGATTTAAACCTGGAACACCAGGTGAGTTAAATATCAGCCAATCAGTGGCATTATTTGATCGATTAACTATTAGGTAGAAAAGAAAACCAGATTTTAGTATCCCTTGGCCACAGCTAGTATTCAGAAGAGTACAGTGAGTCATTCCGGTTATTAGCTCTTGCACAATCTAAAGTACATGTTGTGGCCTATACCCTACTGAAGTGTGATGTCAATTTTGCACCCAAATATGGAATTCCGGTTCCATTGCCTTGGCACAGTAATGGCAAAATGAATTGCGGTATATAAAATGATTGCCTGGAACTACGATGCCAACAAAATTTTGCTTAAGATCTTTGGATTTAAAATGGCTATCTTTACTTGTTAAAGTAGCATCACACCTAGTTTGTCAGCAAATAGCTATATTTATTTTACTACACGGCGTTAATAACACCTGTAATGAATTCACCCTTCGGCATTTCTAATGTCTCAGTTTCAAATATAAAAGGAAGAAATGATTGGTACACGGGAAACAAAAATTCTATCCATTTTAACCATAGGCGGAAAAAAAAAATGGAACAGGAAATGATCTGGAACCACCAAAATGACAAAACTTAGGTGGTCCATACTTTGCGTTTGGAGTTCAGGACACCTTGGCTTCCATCTTAATAACACATTTACAAACATCATTAATGTATTTTCTAACAATGTATAATGCAGTGTTTCATTAATATGCTAATTAATCATTTGTAACTGCACAGTAGAAAGTGTTATTGTTAGTGTTATCAATCAATCAAAATATATGTGACAATTATACCTATTATATATTTATATATATTTATAATATTTAATCTCACTAAAATTATTGTATAGTCCTTGCACTATTTCACTCTAAAAGGCATCCTGAGTTTGTTGATCATTTCATTTTTTTTTTTTTTTTTTTTAATTTCTTATTTTTATGTTTGTCGTTTTGCAGTAATTTTACAATTTTCAGATTACTAAAAGGAGAAACAGCAACCTTCCCAAAACTCCATCTATTTATAGACTTGTTTTCTCTAAAGGGACAAAATATATCTCTTCAAATCAAGAGGTGGTTCCACTGAACCATAAACCAACAACCAAGCATTTACAGCTCTCATTTAGTATAGCCACTCCTTAACTGTTTTAAAGAAAAAAAATTAACAGTAGGTTTGGCAATTCTACAGATTTGTTCTGCATGTAAGAAAACACATTTCCTCATTAGACCTGCTGTAAAACATTTTAGATTTGGGGAGTGGATACGCTGAAAATCTATAGGACGTTTTTCATTCAAACAGATGCTGAGTTGTTCCCCAGGTGATATTGCAGAGAAGTTTCTTATGTTGAATTATAAACAAACGGAACATTTTCTGCCCTCTGCTGGCAGGTCTTTATAACATCACATATATGAAGGAAAAATTAGAAAACCGAAATGCACCATTGTTATTACTATTGTTGTCGTAGCATTATTTTACTAATTAATTAATCATTTGTCATGTAAATTTAAATTTAATTTTACACTTTAAGTCTTTTCACTGATTAGTTTATCTTACTAAATATAGTCAATGCAATGTAATTTCTTAAACTGAACCAATGGGGGAATTCGACTTAGATGTTTGCCATGAGTAAATATAAACACATTAAACGCACTGACATTCACCCACTGGCAAATTCCTGTCTAAGGGTACGCAATGATGATTATGCGTTCTGAAAGGAAGCAACAGAAAAGTGCGTCAGAACGGCGGAATTGCCGGGAAGCGAGCGGCTGTGGCGAGAGCTAACTGGGATGTTCCCATCCTGCCCGTGTTTACCCCTGACTGATGTTCCCGGGCTGAGAAAGTGCTGTGTGCTGGTGCCAGGCAATAAGCCGCTGGAATAAGCTTGCTTTACACTTCAGTGGGACATTTCAGCTTAAACAGATCATATTTCTCAGAGGGTCAGCTCAGACTAAACCCTTGTGAAAGTGTGTGCTCTCCTGAATACTGTGAAAATACAGGAAATCCCCCTTCGCCCGTTGAAAAAAAAACACACATAGCATCGCTGTTAATCTTATTGATTAGCCAAGGGTACATTTCATGGCTTAAATTTGAAATAACACCCATTTAAACTGTCATATATCTGCTGTTTAAATGGATGCCTGCTCAGGTTGCATACCTGTAACAACAATAACAATAACACTAGTATACAACAGTCAACTCAAAGTTTGAAATAAGAGTAAATATTGACCGATGCTATTTTTTGAATAATTGTGTTCTGTCAGCGAACGCAAGGCCTACATTTTGCATCATGGATCCAGCGTGAATGCACAGGATTAGGAAGAGGAGGTATCTTTATCCCAATCCCATGTGTCATCACTCTGAGGTCTGTTTGTACATGTGACTCCTGGCACTTTTCCAACCAAAACACCTGTGGGGCCCATCAAAGGGCCGCTTTTTATCTCTGAGCATCAGACACCTCCGAAAATAAAGGTCAGATGAGCACGAACACACATTCACCAGAAATGCCAAGGACATACAAAATTATTTTTGCTCATCATTTACACATGAAGAAACCCACCTATCCACACCATCAGAAATATATCAGGAAGCAATTATTCTTTTTTAAAGATAACTAATCATTCAAACTATAACTTTTACAAAGGATCTTCTTCAGCCCCTTTGGTAATGTGATACTCAAGCCACTTTGACTACCTTTGAAGATGTGTGTCCATTCTGATCTGTTCTCTTTTGTAGCAGTGATTTGTTTGTCAGGTTAGACATAACTAATAATGATTTATTTAGCTCATAGTAATTCAGACACCAAATTTGAATTTGCAATGCAAATACAAAACATGTATCTACTAGAGTACACATGTAAGGATTAAACATCCTAGGCAGGTTAAAAAAAGGGTGATACCTTCTTAGTAACAGTGGTGGTAATGATCTTTTTTTCATTAGCATTTTTTTATTTTACATTTTCATATTTCATAATCAATCCATTGTTTGAACAAAGAAAAAAGTGAAAATAAAAACTCAAATCTGTTTATTTTATTCATTTCAGCAAGTGCAGCAGCTCTCATCCAAGTATGTATTTTATTCACACAGCCTTTACGTTAAAGACACTGGAAATACAAGTTCTGTCTCCAATGTCTAATGTCATATTCTATTTTTAATGTTTATATTTTTATTAATTTCATATCATATACGTCAAACGTGGCACATAGCCAACATTTGACGCAGTTCAGAATTAAAGGAGTACTGCATGTCTGTATAGTAGTGGCGGTAATGATCTTAACGGCCTTCACAGCAGGTAATGCTAATATGAGGTGGGAATCCATGGAGAGAGTGCTGCAGAGATCAGATCAATACTGAGGCCTGCTGGGAGATTACCATGCTCTACCTCGCACTACCCTGCTGGCCCTTGTAGTCCGTGCATAAATCATTTGTCGGCGTCTGAACTCCTCTGTGGTTGGCGCTGCCTTCACAAGGTCTTGGCTCTGGCGAATCACAAATCAGACCAACCGAATGAATTGTAACTCACATGAATCAAAGTCAATCGAATGGGCGCAACTCACACAACTCAAAGTCGACCGAACAAATGCAACTCGTGCAACTCAAAGCCAATCAAATGAATGCATTTCGGGCACAAGTTGAGCCGACGGTGTGGGACACATCACACATTCGAGTGAATTCGGTTTAGCGAGTTCTGCACCTTTTTAGAGAGCCCTGTAGTTTTTCACTGGTTAATGCAGTGCATTTACCCCTTCTTCTCTTGCATATGGCTCACAGGTGCGAGAGAAATGAGCTGAGCTGAACTGAGCTGAGCCAGGTAGGACTGGCTGGGCTTGGCTGGGCTTGGCTGGGGTTGGGTTGGGACAGGCTGGGCTAGACTAAGCTAGGGTAGTCTGAGCCAGGCGGGGCTGAGCTGGGCTGGGCTAAACAGGCCTAAGCCTGGCACCCTTCAAGTCAACGGTCTCCTTTGTTTCATCTCCCATCAAATATGGATACCCACGCACCTCAAAATCTCCATTATACGCTCTAAGGCCTCTCCCTTGACGGCGAATCAGATACGTGCCTCTCGTTTCTTCAAAAGGACACGTGAAAGCGTCGCGAAACCGCACAAGAAAAGCGGGGGGGGAGGGGGGGGGGGTGGAAGTGTTTAATGCGGGGCTTCTCTAAGTCCCTCATTAATCCTGCTCACAATAAGCCCAAAGGCTCCTCCGAGTCTCTCTCTTTTATCCCTGTGACCAGGTCCTCTCGAGACTCCCTCCGCACTCCCACGGGCCCACGTGAATGAATTGGATACGCCGGCGCCTGCCAGAACACGGGCGGGACGCCTCCGCCACTTCAAAGGCTTCCCGCAGATAATTAGCCGCCTCAAATTGTCTTCCGATTTGCGCAGAAAAAAGGAAGACGTTCGCTCGTTTACTTAAAGACCTCTAAGAGGTTCGGGCTGATGAGGGCTTTTCCATTGATGTCGTCCGCCCGCGCGCAAGGTCAACACGAGCTGTACGATGCCCAGGTGGCAGAGAGGCTCGGGGATTTTTACGCTATTTAACGGGAGCAGGGAACAGGGGGTGCGCGCTGATCATAATGCAGCGAGCGCGTTTGGTGTTTAAGGTGCAATTACAGCGTTAGTGTACATGAATGCATAATGTATAACATAACAGCCACAGAAGCAGAACAAACTAAAAACTAAACAAACACACTGGTTGACCTCAGCAAACAGTCTGGTGCTAAACTGAAAGAAGCGACATTAAAAAAGCACACTTTTTTGTCGCGTGGAATTTCGTTTTTGGCCTTACCGCTAGCCCCGGTTCGCGTGAACGTGGGAGGGAAGAAGAGAGGAGACCTGCATCCCTATTGTCATTCAAAGCCCGGGACCAAGCGCATTGGCAGACCAGGGCCGGGCTTGAGCCTTCCCCTCTCATCTGGTTTGTCAACAAATCCTGAAAGAAAGCGCGGCTAATCTCTTCCTCTCTCCCCCCTCCCACACCCCCGACCCCCCCGCCTCCGCTCCCGCGCCGCAGATAAGGCCCGGATTAGGCAGGGTCCGGCGCCCGGGCACCCTGCCTGTAGGACAGGGTTAAAGGGAAGGCCTCAGCGCCGGTGACACCTTATCCCTCCGCGGCCCGCATTGCAGAGCCCCTGTGAAATGGACACCTCTGACTGCGGGGCAGGGCAGGGCGAGGGGGCCGCGGCAAGACAAGATACCGGGAGTCAGGGGACCGAGCTTTCACCCACTGCAGCGGGAGCCCTCAGGACACAGGAAACTCATGAGGGTGCAATAATAATAATAATAAGAAGAAGTAGAAGAAGAAGAAGATGAAGAAGACGATGAAGAAGAAAAAGAAGTAGAAGAATAAGAAGAAGTAGGAGAAAAAGAGGAAGAAGAATGAAATAATAATAACAATTTTAACAATGAATATATGCATTTTTCTCATGCCCCAATTACTGAAAGTGTACACAAAGACAAAATAGCAACAAAACACAAATTAAAGAAATACGTACATATACCTGTAATAAAAAAGATTAAGATCATTAATAAAAAGCTATTGTCAAGAAAATGTTTTACAGCCAGGTTAAAAATAACTGTGGTCGCATTCACTTCTCTTTAATATGTGGTTTATCTCAGTCAGTCAGCAAAATTGAGCATTTTCAGGGTTGTTTTGATCAATGTTTCTGCAGTTCTACCCTACGTTCTCACTTTATGACTCAATATTTTCCTGCCCTGCGCGTCAGTGAGTGCCTATAAAAGTTGAGTACAGAAATTTGTCTTGATGCTATGTCTTGAATTAAACATTCCCCAATGAGAAGCAAAACGCTGTCCACTCCAAGTTGCTCTTAGCGTAGGTGGGTTTTCAGAAAATCATCACACCCCCATTCCACTGAACAACTCCCATGTTCAACTTTTCAAATGACACTGGAGTCCTAGTCTGCACACTGAATCCCTTTCTATATATCTCCTTTGAGAGAAAAACAGGAGCCGCATAATCAGTCAACACAAATTATTATATCGCACCATTTACGACCGTGTTGTGACACTGCTCTTTGCAGTTGACAGTTCCCAATAAAAAAAGCGATTTTCAGTTGATTCACACCTTTTCTCTGACTGTGAATTGATTTGAACAAAATCCTACTGACAGGTAAATTTGTTTTTGCCATTATATTCCAATTCAGCATCATTTGTCAAATTGTGACGGCAGACTGGAAAAATTGTTTTTTAAATCAAATAAAAAGTACTCCAGTAGTTATAATACACTGAAAGTACTGTGAAAGGGCTTGCTTTTAACTTTACCACAAAATGTATTTTTAAAACTGAGCTGAATTCCGGAGTGTACATATATAGCTTTTTTCAATTCACTGCTAGCCTTCATATGAAACAGATAACCTATATATATAAAAGATTATATTACTCCCTGAATTACATCTCAACACCAGAATTAAAAGGCAGCAAAAACACACTGGCTATCCCAATTAGCTTTGAGCTTACCCAATTATTGAGCAATTATATACCAAAATATGAGCCATCCCAACTGTTTATTTCACACAAAATCCTGCAAATTAACATGCTTTCAACTACTAATTAGTGCTTTTGAAAAAGAATAACTGAAAAGATTCTGCCCCCCAATTAAAGCATTGGAAGAAAATGTATGAAAAAGTCTTTATACAAAAGAATTTATACATTTCTTTCATGTAAGACGTGGACTACTCTGGCTTTGAGAAATGTTTATCCCTACCAGCCACAGCACACTCAGGCAAAGGTAGACACAGGAATTTGCTTTTTTCCCCCCCTAGTTCCCATGATTCCACCTGCACCATTGGGATGGAGGTAGGGACAGGGTTAAAAATCTTGCCAGAAGTGTATCTCCCCGTACACACCCTGTCACCTATGTCACCCCAGCGTGGCCTAGGCTGCCTGTAGGGGCCCCAAATATCTGCCTTTGTCACAAGCTTAGAGAGCCTGGCCTTCGGTTCAGTGACAAGCAGGCTAACTTCCTTTGCTACTGCCCCTTAGCCCTCCTATCATTTCTGTTCTTTTTTTTTGTCTGAAGAGACCCTGGAGGTTAGCTCATCACAAGGCTTCTCCCCCACCTTGTGTGGCCGGACCCCTGAGGTACCAGCTTCTCTGTGATCAATTTGCCAAAAAATCTCTCTCTCTCTCTCGTAGCTGCTCTGCACGCATGTGTCTGTGTCAAAAGCAGAACTTAGCAGCTGAAGGGAGTTTTTCTGCGAGCCCTAACACAGACCTCCCAGAGTGAATGAGTATCCGAGGGCCCGCGGTCAATGGGAGGAAAGGTGAACGCATTAGCTTTTTAGCCACATTTCCACCACCCCCATCTCCCACCCTCCAAACCCTCATTTTGGCTCCTGGTCACCGAAATGACACCTGCGACGAGAGCAGATGGTAGATCACCCTCCGCTCTTGAGTGACAGCTTCCTCGGCCTCTGACAGCTGTGGACGGGGTCACGGTGTCTGCGCAGGGCGCTCCGCACGGCGTTGATGCGAGCGGAACACACACGCTGCCTCGGTCCCGCCTCGGGGGGAAGGGGGCGTTGGCATACACACCTGGGATTTGAGGAGAACAGCAATTATGTCTGCCTGTTCTGTGGCTCTATGTGAGCATTCAAACATAGAACATTATAGAGGGGAATGATGAACTGCTTTCATTCAAAGAGTGGTTTAACACTCAGATCTTTGACTCCACAACCCTGGTGAAATCCTTTAACTTGTACACCAATCAGCAGCAGGGATAATGATAACAAATAAGGAAACTGTGTCACACCGTCACACTGACTGCAATTGAATCGCGCGGAAGCGTGGTTTGTAGTCATACACTACGCCGGGTAAAACTGACAGCGACGTCTCCAGAATATGAAAAGACAGACCAATCGCACACTGCATGTTAACACGCATCTGGACGCTGCTCAGTATTCAGTAAACAAAGCTCTGTTGAGTCTTCGAGCTCCCGGTGCAGAAAGTGCCCTTGTGTTAACATGCTCGTCTCCAGGGCTGTTCTCCGGGAGTACCGCCATGTGCACTGGCGCGGATAAGCTCAGCTGGGAGGGAAAGCTGCCTGCTGGACGTTATTACAAGCGCACGGCTTACAGGACTGTTGGCGCATCCCAGTACTGAAGTACCGGCAATACGCGCAGGCTGTTTTCAGTCCGCAGCGCTGACAGGCAACAAATCCGGCAGCTCCCGTATTTGAATCCACAGGAGCTCACTCACTATGTCAGACTGACACTGCGGTACGATGTGGGGGCGTGAGGGAAAACAGAAGTTGAGGCGAGCAGAGACAGAGAGAAGGCACGAGGTGATTTGTTAAGAGACTTGTTAAGAGGTTTTAAAATATGCCATTTATTCGCAGCTATGCTTTGAAACGGGAGCCAGCGTCCACGAGAGCTTCCCTCTTATACTCGAAATATGTTAACAGGCAAGGATGTGTTAACCTTGCAAATGATTTCAGCATGAAAATAACAGCAATGTCATTAAACAACCCCTGCTTGTTACCGTACACAATGAATTTACAGGAATAGAACTTCCTCAGTACTATGTTTTGCATATGCTGACGTCTTTGATTTTCCCTTCCTTGTTTCAGTCATAAAAATACAATTTGGTGTACCAAGCATAGTCATTGGCTGCTATTCATGTGTTGACAAGCAGATTCCTTATCTCATATGGGTTTTACAATGTCATCAGTTCCTAGTTAGCTACAGACACATTGTATGAATGCATAAATACATAAATACCTTTGCATAACAAAGGCCCATTTTTTTAAAGGGGGTGGGGGTGGGGGTGGGGGTGTTGTTAGCCTGTCCACTCTGGTTCAGTTTGTACTTTCCACTTGTAACAATGGAAAAGTGAATAAAGTTGATCCCAATTAGGGCCATCCACATGCTCTAGCAATGAACCAGCTGATAAACAGTGATGGTTCCAATGTCCATGGCTGGCCCTGGTACAAGCGGTACTGGAAATCTCAGACAACAAGGTTCTTGTTGTCAGATCAACAGCACTATAGGAGAATTGCATTTTCAAGCACCCCCCCCCCCCCCTCCTGTCCTTCTTCATCAAGAGCTCCTCTTAAGACCGCACTGCAATCCCATCCTGCAGTTATTCTCATCTTTATCCCCTGCACCTAAGAGACTATTTACAGGACATTTTCTCAGATTGGCTCTGAGGTGGTTAGAAGTTTTGTCCCAAAAGTGATATGTCTTTCCTCACACAATCTGCCTTCCACCTGATAGCAGAGAGACAGGCAGGAACCTGACTTATCTCGGCCATTAATCTTAATTTGTCAAAGGGGGGGGGGGGGGGTAAAGGGGGGGCAGGCCGACTGAAGTAATTGTACCCCGCCGCTCCATTAAAGTGTCACTCCCCTGTTAATGGGAGATAAGATCTTCTCCAAACCACCTGCAGCCATTTCTCCACTTTACCTCTGTACTTGCACACCCAGTCAGGCCATTGTGGGGGGGGGGGGGGGGGGTGTCACTCACTCAAATCAGTCTATCATTGGTGGAAAGGCCAGGGGACTTGTGATGATACGGACTCTACAACCCCCCCCCCAACACCCCTACAAAAAAACGAAAGAAAACTTGCATAATCGTCTGTGGCAAACCTGTGTTTTTTTTTTATGACATCCGGTGAGTGACTGTCCGTCAGCGTGACAGGCGGACAGGCAGGGGCACTTTCCCTGCGCCGCTGTCGCCTGACAGGCGGGTTGATTAACGGGGGCGTGATTGGCAGGCCCCCCCATCCGTCTTCCGCCGCGTTCGACAGGCGGGGAGAGACGACTCTGCCGCGCATTTACGCCACGTTCCTTTGACCCGGCCGGCGAAACGCTGACAACCAACCTGCGAGGGCTTTTTTTTTTTTTTTTTTTTTAAATAAACAGGTTTAGGTTCCATGAGAATTTTATACTAAAGCATTTACCGCATTTCCACTTATAATACATTAAACAGAGGTGGTGTAAATCAATGGGGATGCTCATTATAAACAGATCATTAGCTGCTGCAGGTAATTACATAGACCGTGCATGTTATGTACATAAAACCCTGCTGTGACCACATATATATACAACCCATCTTCCCCAGCAAACTTTAGTGTATTAACTGCATTGATCTCTAATGGCCCCTAACCACGCAAATTAAATATAAATAATGCTCAGCTAGTTTCTCGCAATTCCCTGGGTTAACCAATGACATGTTTTCTATAACCTATAAAGAACTGGATATTCATATTTAGATTGTATGTGTATTTTATTGTATTGTATTTATGTGTATGTATATATGTAGGATTTGTGAACTCAAGTTTACTGAAAATGACCTCATCTGAACAACAGCGAGCATCTAGGCTGCCATGGCTGAGTCATAGGACGCTGTAAAGAGGAAATCTTGAGGACAAACTGCTATTCAAACAAGACGATGAGTAACATTTGAGTAGCATCTTACAGACTTCCATGGAGAATCTGTGGCTTTGAAATAAGGGAAAAATAAACAAACAGAATCTGTTTAATTATAACTTTATTCAGTTTGTGTGATTATATTAATAGCGTTTCAGATATTAGTCAGAAAATAATATTTTGAAGTTAACAGAATGAAAGCAGTAGTGCATACTGATCACTGATGCAATTCTGACTTGCCACAGTGTGGATGGTCTGTTGCTTTAACGATTGTGTTTTTTGTGACGATGTGGCTAAGTAGGTGGCAGTCATGTTAACCTAGTTTTAAAAAGATTATGAAAATGTCACAACTTTTCAAACTTTGCTGTTCAGAAAAAAAAAAACAACAACCTTTTTAGTCTCAGTTGAGTTTATCTCAACTGAGACATCAGGGTACTTGCAAAAGTGAAATACTGAAAGTGAATGTCAAATGATTTGAAAAGTTGAGTTCATTCAAGGATATAGGCATATTGGCCAAATATTAACAAATTAAATCTAATTAAACGTCATTGTTGTCATTACAGTTACAAACAGCTTAAGCTTCCTCGATTGTAGCAAAAATAAAATCAGTAAAGTAACCAAACATCTCGTGGGAATTTACTGATTGGTTACCCCTCAGCATCAAGCTTCTCTTGTGATCTGTGTTAAAGATTGTCATCTAGAGTGCAATTAATGTCTTCATTAACAAGGCAGCAAGGGGGAGATAAAAAAAACTTTGCTATGAAAGTCTCAGAGGTAGTGTCCTCACAAGCCTTGCCCTTTGCCTGGAGAATGACTTGCTTAAGGGAGGTAAACAAGCACTCTCTACCTCACAGTAGAAAAGCCCACTTCCACACAGGTAAGAAATGAGAAGAACAGTGGAAGAAACCATGATGAATTGTGGGTGTGCTGCAAAACACGTGTACTAACACTGTGTAATGGAGTGTGTGGAAAACTAACCAAAAATAAATACATAAAAATAGATTTATTTGCAATGAATCGTTTTTTTGGTACAGCGTGCCTTCAGTTGATTATATTCTAGTCGGTGACAGATCATTCACTACATGCTATATTTACAAAGAAGAAGGAAAGAAGGAGTTATATGCTATGCCGCGTTGACACGTTCAAATCCCACACTATAAAAATAGGCTGAAGTGCATGTCATTCTACATTGGGAAATGTGGCAGGTTCAGACAGCAATAAGTGTCTATTAACCTCCAGTGAGTGCCAGCCAGGAGAGGTGTTGGACAAACGGGCATCAAGTACCTGCTGTTGAGCAGCGCTCGGGGGATTAAAGGATTTGTAGTGTGTTGTCATGAATCTGTCAGTCACTGTCTTCTGCATCTCAAGGTGTAACCTAGACTGTCCCAAGGCATTCTATTTCAGCTGTCACGCAGAGAACACAGTTTCCTCCGGTGAGCCAGATGCCTATGCACTGACATTGTGAACAGTGAAAGCAGGCTCCATTCACACTGCTAACCACATTTTAAATTCCCACTGCATTTCTATATATTTAATATGTGACAGTGCAGTCTGATATCACATCTGTTAACGGAGCATCATGAATCTGCTTTGTTTTACTCTTTCTTTCATCTGCTGAAAACTAGTAATGATTCCTAGGGAAGAGTGAAAACTTGCAGACTTTTTTTCTCTCACTATGAGGACACCATGACAAAAACAATGTTACATTTTATTAAATTTGTGTTATTGTAGTTATTGTCCCCTGCGATAGATTGGCGGCCTGTCCAGGGTGAATTCCGGCCTCTCGCACAATGCACGCTGGGATAGGCTCCAGCACCCCCCACGACCCTGCCCAAGATAAGCGGTAATGGATGGATAGTTAATGTCCGGCCTTCTGTGCCACTAAAGTGCTATCACACACTGTAATTATCTTCTACAGTTCTGTGAGCTGGTTGGAAACTTTACAGTCCAGGAATGAACCTGAAATGTCCATTATGTTCCTTCACTTGATGTTATTAACTCAAGTATATCTTTAGTGGCTTTTTTGCAATTGTAAGATGCCAACCTCAGAGCTGCCACTAGGCGGAGCCAAAGAGGTAGAAAAAAGGACCTCCCAGGCTCCAGCTCATTCTCTATTGCTCATCACCTAATGAGTGGATGCACAGCTGCATTTCAGCAGGAGGAGAGTATCGGATGAGATTGCTTTAACAAATCGGTCGGGGGTAGGGGGGTGGGGGTGGGAGTGGGAGTGGGGGTGGGGGGGTCGGCCTGCGGCTAATGCTCTTCGCCATCCGCCCGAGTCAACACATGGGGGAGCGCCGAGGTCCCCGGGCGACAGTCTGCCCCGGCCCCCATTGTCACCTGCTCGTCTCTCAGCCTCCAGAGGAAGTATTTGCCTGGAGGAAGCGCACTTCCTTAACATTCCTGCTCCCTCCATTACTGTGGGAAAAGCCTGGCAGTTCCGCTACGGGGAGCACGCAGGTCAGGGATTTATCATTGTCTGTTCGCCGGGTCACACTCCATGCCCAGCGATGAATCCATAGGCGTAGATTGTTTTTGGGGGGGGGACGCAGGGGATACACCCCCCTCAATATTTAGAACATGTGCATTTGTCCCCCCTAATAAAATCTGGATTTTGTGTATTCCTTTACATAAACGAAGACATTTCTACCATAAATTGATGCAGAAAAGGCACAAATCGGTGCATAAAAATTCACCAGAATGCAGGAAATGAAGTGTTTGACGCTCAAAATCTCCTTGGGAAGGACCCATAGACCCCCCGCTTAATGTGTCCCCCCCCCAATGTTCAAAAGAAACCTACGTCACTGGATGAATCACAGAATATGTGTGCGCTTGCGTAACTCTGCGTGTATGTGTATGTGCTTCTGTATATGTGTGAGCATTTGTTTATGTGTGAGATAATAATTATGTATGTGTGCACATATGGCTTTGCGTGTGTGTGTGTGCATGTGTGTGTGAGCGTGCACGTGTGTACGTGTGAGTGTGCATGTGTGCATGCATGTGAATGTGTGTTTGATCTATGCATGGGTGTGTGTGTGTGCATATGTGTTTTTGTGTGTGCGTACATGCGTGCGTGTGTGTACATGTGTGTGCATGTGCACGCACACAAATCACAAAGCCCCTCAAAGCAAATTCAAACATGTTCGTTTGATTTTTCAACTGCGTGACCGTGTACGGGGGCGTACGCATTATATGGACCGGTACAAATGTGTGACCGTAAAACATTCAGCTGTAGCAGCACATCACTGCATATGAGAAACAGCTTCCTGTCTGCGGCCTGTCACTTACCCGAGAAACACGCTGATCTATAGGTCAGATACAAGTTAGGGATACCGGTACGCTTCATGGTGCAGAATGGCAACAATGTCATCCCCAGGAAAGCGGACAGAAGAGCGTTGTTTTAGAGAGGGCACCTGTGTCAGGATGATATATGAATGCAGTAACACTACCTGTCGGGGAAAATAGGGGAGCCGCGTACCGCATTCCACAAAATAGGGGCCACATGTAAACATTTACAAGGCATCATTCAAAATTTATGGGGATTTATCAGTCGATGTGATTTTTTTGCATTTAAATTGAACTCACAGTCAACCTGTTGTAGATAAGGGTACTATTTTTTTGAAAGGGATATTCTTAGCCCTGGAATCAACTCACTGTTTGTCCTTTTTCTTTTGACTCACAATAAAATGCAGTTTTTCTTTCTTCACAAGTCCATTTTGGCAAGTCCCACAATCACAAACGCCAACTTGCACTTTACCGTCAGTCAAAATTAAGATGTTGAATTCATCTTTTATATATCCATAAAAGATGCTGAATTCACCTTTTATGTATCCCATTGGCAATATTCTTACATATCATCTTGCAAGGCCTATTAAATTGTTCTATTAATGTTTTCCTTATTTATCCATTAAATGATAACAAATAAAGACAATATCCCTGTACTTACTAGCCTATTACAATCGGGGCACTTGAAATATGACTAAATAAATTCAATGTAATACCTTTCAGCATGCATATTTTACCCAAAGGTTCTGAGCATTGTAGTTGCTGTTTTATATGTCCACAATTTCAGAACTTATGGAGTGAAATGATTTGATGAACCTTGGTTTTTCAGGGTTTTACAGTCTTTCATGTAGGCTGTTGTTTTTACACAAAATATGTCAACTGTTTTTCAGACATGTATTTTATAGTATATCTTATTCTTTACAAATGTAATACTTGGACATGTCAACCATGAAAACTCACATGGGGAAACCATGTTATTGACAATTCTTTCCACACTTACAACTGCAGAACTTGCAAAGAATGTTTACCTCTCTGTGCAGGTTAAATATTTCAGGATATTCACAGAAAGGCACTTCCAGGGACACTTAAAGAGCAAACATGAATGGCAGTGGAACTTATTTAAGCATAGATGCCAGGGAAACACTTTAAGTCATGAAAGAATTTCTGGCCTGGGGATCTTTTTGGTGTGTATGCTGTCCCTCCACCTCTAACTCCACTCTAACCTTTTCTCCTTCAGGACGAAAAAGCACGTCAAAAGGAAATGCCTTATTTCTTCCCAAGGTTTGTCATTTCTGTATGGAGGATTGCTTTTAATGATGTCATTCTTTCACTTACATCACACAGCAATGGTTGTTGGGAATATGAATGAAATCATGAAAGAATGAGTAGTGTAATCTCTTAATTGGGAATTCTCACATATATTTGACATCACTGACATGAAAGAACACAAGATATTTGCATTTAGGTATTGAAATAGTTAATAAATAATCCAAAATTGTTTGTTAAATGCATGACCTATGTAGGACCTTTTTAAAGAACCCAAGGTAACACTGCGGAAGACCAGGAGGGATCAGATGTTTTCAATTATCGTTCCAGGAAAGTTTTATATTTTGTGTGAGACTGCTTTCTGTTAATAAAGCATGTTAAATGTGTTTAGTGTTACTCACCATAATGCTCAATATTAATAAATGCAGTTTATACTGAATTGTGCTGTAAATTCTATTGTTGTGTCCTGTGTTTGAGCTTGCAATACAGGTTTACACTTTTCAAGGAAATGATCACCTTTCATTCTATTCCACTGTCATGCAAATTATATTTACTACAAAGGTTATCATAGCACATGTCTCTTGATCCCATTGCCGGTCTTACTTGGGGCTATTTTGGGCAATCCGAAACGACCTTATTCTGGCCAGTAGATGTCCTCGTTTCCCTCCTTCGGGTTCACAGAAACTAAAAACCGTCCTTGGCAGGCTTGCAGTCACACAGTGAGACGTGAAAGAACAGTAAAATTGAAGAGGTATGGGAACCGTCTGTGTTGAAATCCGTGAGCTGATTTATATCAACACAATTCACTGCCTCTCAAAGTGAAGAGTAGGCTTGCATTTAAAGATTAAGATTTAAACTGTGAAATATTGTTTGATTCCACGGGGAGCAATGTGGTTTTGTGATTTATTTACCTGTTCGGTAATACAGATGACATGCGTTTTGTTGACACATGGAGCAGTCATACGCATTCAATTTTATCAAAAGTACATCATTAATAGGCGACCAAATACTGTCTTTTTTATGTTTTTGCTTAATTTATCTAAGGAGGGAAACAAGAAGTTCCAGAACGTAAGTAACAACAGCCTATTAGTATGACATACCACGACCCAGAAACATTAGATAATCCTTTTTCATCCACAATACAGTAATGTTCTTGATTATGCTATAAATTCTCAGCTCGTTGCACAGTGTAAGTAATTCACTGAAACCTGAAATACATATGAATGATACAGCACATTCAAACATACAAATACGACATATGGATTTCTCTTATGCAGAAAGGTGAATCGCCACTATATCCAAAGTGTGGAAGTCCACTTAAGGGCAGAACATAAAACAGACTTATTTAAACACTCAACTTCGTGTGTTGCAAGGTTTGTAAGGCCCAGCCCATGCCATTTCTGGTGAGCTGAGCAAGCCTATACAATAAATATTTTGTAATACAAACAGCAGCTCCGTCCCAGCACTGGAAAGTAAAGTCACTAATTTCAGCCCATAAATTAGTTCACGGTTCACTGCTGGGTTTGTAATGGGAGTAAAACGTTTCAGTGGGTGACTCCAAACATTATTTCTTGCGCTTTTCATATGCTCTCTAATCCTTTAAGTGTGACACATGCACTTAGCCGCGGAATGCTTCTCCACCGTGCTTAAACGCTGCCCGCTGAGAGCATAGCTTTCGTTGCCATCGAACGTCAAAATAATGAGTTTTAAGTTTTTCATTGGCTGGCCAGTGCCTCAATTGATCAACTATCATGCTCACCATTCAATAAGCGCATCTAGTTAAAGTCTGTAATAAACTGACCAGATTGAACGTTAGTGTGGGCTGCACTGCACTACACTACACTTTACGTTCCACTTGAGATCAAGTGCCTTCAGCACCACTGACGGATTGTAATGTCATTTTAGGACACGCAGATTTGAGGTGCTCTACAATTACTGTAAGTGATTTTAAGTGAACCACAACGCGTTGACTGTGATGGAATTTCAGTCTTTTAAATTTCTGCCCAGTCCTCAGACTCGCGTAGCGCTGGACAGTCGCAGCATCACGTCACCAAAGTCAACCAACGGGCTAAAAAGATAAACCGATTTATCGTACTAGAACGAATACGACTAGTACTCATACTTTGGTAGTTGATATAACACATTGGCGTGTTTATGTTGCTGAGTTATTTTTTTGCTGCTATGGAATTAAAAGAACTCGTTTAGGTTAGTAATGCACCTGTAGCAGGCAACCTACCTGTGTATAGGGGCGGGAAACTGTATGCACCTGATATCCCACACGTTCAAATCACGCTATGTTGACAGTAAACATCACCGCACAAATTTAACAGCCGACCAATAGGTTTCATTTTCCTTCATCATTCAAAGCATGACAGGCACTACACATCTTTATGTGTCAGTGTTTTGTTTGTGTCAGGTTTTGTTTTTGAAAACTGTAATAACCTCAAATTTTCTTTGAAGTATTTTACATTAGGCAGGACCAATGACCGTTCTATGAAACCAACTGCATATGACAGCTGTCACTTAATAATAAAACGGAATATTTTTCCAATTAAAAGTAAAATGACATTTCCTATGGCCAAGAAACCAAACAGTAAATACTCAGACAGATACTGTCATTTTTATTTGCCTCAAAAAGTTTGAGGAGCAGTTGTGTCAGTTGTAGATCTTAGTGGTGGCTTCCTCTAAATGCAGTTAAAAGCAGTTTAATTTAACTCTTTGGTCTACACCCAACTTCTAAAACATCACAGTATCAAGATGACCAATTAACTGCAAAATTGTTCTCACCACCCATTTTGAGTCTCATATATTACATGCATCTATTCCTGCATGATACTACCAGACTGCACCTGTCACCATCTGAATAATTTCTGATGAACCTTTGGTGCCGCGGATCTGAAATGAAATCAGTATTGCCTTGGACTTAACAAAAAAATAAATAAAAAAACAAGCTTACTAACGTAGTTGTGGGCTGTCAGTACGGATAAATATTTATTACATACATTGAAGGCCATTTCTTCTCTTTTCTCTAGTTCATATTTCATCAGCAACTGTTAAATGGCCAGTGGGATTGATTCTGTGCTTCTAAGCCTTTGTAGGAAAATTTCTGGTTATACGATACAGACTTAGTCAGAGACATCATGATAAGTAAAGCATTGTGTCCCCCCAAAGGTTCCCTTACTTTATACAATACGCTCAGTGCCACAACAGCTTTAATATGAGCTTGGCTTACACTCAGAATCAACATTAAAAACCTGATCGTTCCCCTCTTGCGCCAAATATCCATGGCATTACAATTGAGGCATTATTTTGGAAGCAATTTACTGTTCTTCCACTTGGCTTACTGTCTACCAGACATGCTGGTTGCTTAAAATAATCCAATAGTTTTTTATTATGATCTTTATTTTTACATTCAATTATGAAATGAGTTCACTTAATTTGTTTTAAATACAAATTTATATTTAAATGTTTTATGGATACTGGCGGAAACACAGATGGACTTTTTTCTAAATTAGATTTTGTATGAATAGCTACCCTTTAAAGAGAGGGCCTGCTCATTTCATTACTTTGAAATTCCTGCTCTGATGAGTTAATATAGCAAACTATGATTCACAAAGTCTCATAGCTTCGATATAATAACTTAATCTATGAAGATGGCCCCTTGTGTCTCAAGAGATGGGTGTGTCATTAACTGTAGATAAGTGCCAATTGCACTCTTCATTAAATGGCCCTGTAGTTTACAGAGAACAGGGAATAATCTGTTATACAGATGATTACACTAGGCGGGCTAACTACAGTGTTGCACATATAACCGCCATCCCATAATAAGAGAGCTGCAGAGATTGGGCTATTACGCTGTCAGTTCTGATATCATTATGACTCATTAAATGGACAGAATACTCTGATTTATCATCATTATATTTTATTGGATATAAGAATTGATTGATGTTGCCTCATACAACTCACAGGTGTCTCTTTGTGTCTCCTGAAGCTCCATGTGTGACTCATAACCTCCCATTCTGCCACAGTACAACCTTTAGGATTCATTGAGTATCATGTACAAACTTTTTTATATTGTGGGGGTCGGTGGTGGTGGTGGTAAGCGGTGGGGGTGTTCTGGAAGAAATACGTTAAATGCACCAGTCGCTGTCTTACATTGACACACTGTTTTTACGTACTTATTTATGAAGCATATTGATCATTAATATGGCATCAGTTAGCATCGGCAGAATGTCTTGTCTTACTTATATTATAAATCAGTCACATTTGTCAGTGGTTTGCCAACACTGGAAAGCTGCATCATGAGAGTCAACCTTGGTCAGTTGGTTTGCAAAGTCAGTCCTTTTCAGATGTGTTGCTTCTGTACTGTGTACTGTCAGGGTGCCAGCGCTGGTCGTTTTGTTGGTGTGAGGTGTCAGTATCAGTGTAGCTTTGGGGGATGGGCGAGTATTGGCCTGTTGTATTGAGATGCATGTGCTAAGCGCATGCAGAGGTGTCAGTATTGGTCAGTAGTGTTCTGTTAAGTTAACAGCACAAATCACTTGTCTTGTGTTGTTCTGTGCCACTGTGTCAGTATTAGGCAGCTATAGAATGAAAGAATACTAGTCTGTTGTGAAGTGTCAGTACTGGGAAGCTGTGTTGTGATGTCAATACTGGTCAGTTGTGTTCCATTGTGGTGTCAATCATGGTCAGGTTTGCAGATCAATACAGGGTACTGTAGGGAAGAACTGAGGTCTCTGGACTTGTTCCTGGCCTGACCCACCAGTGTTGCCGTAAATCACTGCTAAGACACATTTCCTGCTGTTGACATGTACACAGGAGGCAGTGTGCCATACCTTCCCCAACAGAATGTAAAACAATCACAAGCCAGAGGCTCTGGCCTTGTCGGCCCGCCACAGAATCGCAGTATCATTAAAAGCAACAAAAAGCCAGGAACTAGAATTGTCACTACGAGGCCATGCGTGTCACAGTGACGGATCAGGCTAACCAGCCCGGTGACAGGTCTGATGGAATCTCATAGCCATGAGCCATGCATCACTGAAAGCTAGTTAAACATGTCATATAGGATATAAATGCATAAAACTAACAATAGCTCCCTCAAAGGCACCGATTCAATGTAGCGCTAATGCTTTAGTCTGTATAGAAAGCTATGCTATTTTTTTGCCCTTTCTTGTTAAATATTGTATTATTTAATATTTTTTGTGTTAATTCCAGGCTCTAGTGAACTCATGAGTACCAGCATATCTAACACATGCTCGTATTCACTCCTGAAAGTCAGCCACGGCAGTCCAAGTGAATTTAGGTCAATGCTAAGGCCATACAGTGGTCACGGTCCTCATACACGTGCATTAATATGTATAAGGGGTGTTATGTACCTGTATGTTAATGCGGCACACTCTCAGAAGCGTCGCGGGCCCCTGTAGGCCCCCTCTTGGTCATTGTGGGCCAGGGGGCCTGTGGACGCGTTCCGCCCCATTAGGCGGGAGACGGACAGGTCCCTCCGCGGCGGTTCCCAGCAGACGGGTTGACTGGCCTGATGGCTTCAGTTTTACTCCCTATTGTTTTCCTAACTGCTGGTCACAGGGTCCATTTGCATAATGATAAGATAGCGACACCTCCCTTTGAATTCTATTAAGACACCAGAAAGGCCCAGGTAATGACAGGCATAATTACGGAATCCATTGAGGGGAGGGGCACTAACAATTGCAAATGCAGTCCCGAAACCCTGGCCACCTAGTCAACCTGACATTATCCACTTGATCCCTTAAGGGTTTGCTCTGTGTCATTTTGTATCAATTCCATTCACATTGCTCTGGAAAGCACTAGTAACATGTACATGTTGGCATTTTCCTCTTAAATAAACCAACATTTCATAACATCTACCAGAGTAGTAGTATCCAAGTATGCCTTGCAACACCATGCAAAACCTCAAATACTTTTCTGCCACATTCTGTATTTTATGGTATATTGCAAATATTTCCCATTACTGTTATTACAATGGGAAATATATGGAATTCTGAAATTGACAAGGATTCATTACATAAAATATAACAGTGATCTGATGTCTTACCACAGTACACCCTTCAATAAAATATGTTTATTCTTATATCAATGTCAATATTTCATTTTCCTGATGATTATGCATAATGACAGCTATTTAGCTTTCACACAGGTTACTTAAAAACTCTTTTGTGGACCAAAAGTATTTGCGTTGTCTTCTCTATAGAAACAAGTTTCTAACATCATGTTAATATTTTTGGATTAAATTGCATTCAGTTGGTGTATTGCTTGTTTGAACACATGCACCAAGTGTGGACTTTAAGAATTTGTAATTTTTAACATATGAAAATGGGTAACAGTGTCCATTTTAGCCCTTTGGTTCCATGAACAAGGATCAGTTTTGCTGTGAAAATGAAATGCAGAAGTAAGAGGGGTAGCGGCTGAACCGTGTCTGAGCGATTTCACGGAAGTCCGCGCGGAGGAGCCGCGAGGCTACCGGGCTACCCTCAGCGGGGGGAACAAGACCCCGGACATCCCTGAGAAAACGCAGGGTTAGCGTTCCTGATCCCGATGACAAATCTTTTAAAAGCCTGTCCACACTGTGAGCAGCAGGGGCTTGAATAATGACAAGGCCACTCTTCACCAGCTCCCGGCTCAGTCCCGCGCCGGCGATGACGTGGGAAATGTGTGGGGGGGGGATGGGGGGGGTGCCGTGCGTCAACAACGTGTTTAAACCGCGGTCTGGCTTCAGTGAAACATCAACAGACTTTTTTCCCTTGGCTTAAACAACAAAGCTGAGCGTAGTTTCTTTGCTCATTCAGACTAAGACAATCCACTGTTGGCTTTAACCATTTACCTCAAATGGCTGAGCGCTTTGTCCAAAAGTGTCATCCCCAACACAACACTCATGACTTTTGAAATTAATGAAAATGAATGTCAACAAAAACAACAGACTAAAAAACTCTAAAACTGGATTGAAGTAATACTAAATACAGGTGAACATATTGATTGTTTTTTGGGGGGGTGGGGGGAAGGAGGAGGTTGGCTCAAAAAATGGTGAGAACCTCTTTAGAGACACATTTACATCTGTCTGATTTTTCTACTCAATGGCTTCCAGGTTTCTTTACTGATGAAGCATTCCCAGACAGTATGGATCTCTTAAATTCGCCACCATATTTAAAGGATTTTGTTGATGGTGTGTGGTCTCTACGCTATAGCTGGGAACAAACACATTAGGCCCACAGATAAGTAAGGGTATTAGACCACTGGAAGTAAATAGACCACACAAAGTCATCTTATCTGCTCATCCAACAGTCAAATGATAGCTCTAAGTGTGTTCACATCGAAAGGACAGTAAGGTTTTCTTTTAAAGAAAAGGTGGCAAGAAGAATTCTGGATTTTTTTTAAATCATTTTTTTCCCTGTTGCCTGCTGCTGTACTCTTTTATTCTGGAGTCTTTTAAAAATTATTAGTCTCAAAATATAATGACTGTATTCTACATATGCTTTCACTTCACAGGCATATGTGAAGTGTCTCCCCCTGCCAATCAGTGTGAATCTCCATTCATCCCCGCCGTCTCCATAAAAATCTATGCTATCCCACTATTTGACTAAGAAAATGTGCACTTCGTCAACAAAATGCCATCTGCCAAGTTTGGCTTTCATTATATTTTGGGTTTGTTACTGAGCATAGTTACATGCTTAGTTGTCCTACAGGTGCTTACTGTGAGCAAACCACAGGGAAAGTTTTATACCCGAACGCCTTGTACAAACTCGTGCTCAGATATGTCCGCCTCCGTCAGGGGTAGGTATGTGGATCTCGAAGCACAATTCGCACCTTTGTGCGCGCAATGTGTTACTGCCGAGTCATCGTCGGGTGGTTAAAGTGCACTCCCTCAGAATTCCCCCCTGATGCAACGTGTGTGGAATGCAGTCAAGAATACATAGATGGAGAGGCCCCCCCCCCCCCCCCCTTCCCCCCCCAAAAAAATTTAAGAGTTAATCAGGAGTCAGATGCAGTGGGTAGCATGTTAGCCTGTGCTATCACAGACATTAGCATCTACAACAGAGAACACGTGCTGTTCTAGACAAGGTGCAAGCCTTCTGTTTGCAGTTGACACACAGAAACTCTTTGGTTTTTGTTTCAAACCATTTGCCAAATGGCAATAAGTTCCCTTTTCATGATCTGAACTAGTGTACATTAGTACTGATGCATTTGCGATTATTTACTGCAGATGACATCCACTATGTTATGTTTTTTTTTTTTGTTCCCATAGCATTATTCCAGACTGCTTCTCAGCTCATTACCTGAGAACATAAGAATATATAATGATGAGGACGGGGCATGAAGCCCTTCTAGGCTTTCATTTAGCTACAGTCTGCCGTTTATCCAGCACCGTGTCAAGCCTGGACTTGAATATATAGCACAATCCTCTAGGATTTCCCATACAGTATTTGGTATCTCAGGATGGAATGTAGACCAGAAAAGTGGTATTTAAACCCTCAGTGATTTTGTCTAGAATAAAATTGAAGTAGCAAAACAACTGAATGCCAAGATGAGACTTAAAGTGCATGTCATAAGAAAACAACATGATTTTATTTATCACTTTTTCTGATTCAGGTGTACAAAATGTAAAAATAAGACAATGCCATTGAGTAGTTTGTGGGAGTTGTTTACATTATCGAGGCATCTGCATGCTTTTTTAAATTTTTTTTAAAGGCGAGTCAGTTGAGATTGAGGCCTTTTTTTCCCCCTCCACCTAAATTGGTAGCAGCTGCCTTGGAAGCGAGCTTGAGCCTTGAAGTGCAGAGCAGGATTAAGAGGCAGCACAATGGGAGGGTTTGCAGGGAATGCCTGTCCTTTTGAAAGGGTATCATTTAGTCCTCTTAGCCGTAGATCATCTTCAGCTTACAGCAGGCTGAGCGGGAGATTTCTATCAGAGCCATCATCCCGGCCCTCTGAAGGCCCTGTTTGATGGCGGGCTCTCGTCTGCCGATTGAGTGGAGGAGGAGGAGGAGGACCACCCCCCACACCCCTACAAACCCAACCCCCACAACCCTCAGTTGGTATGTGTCCCACACAACGGGGGAGAGACAGCCTCATTAAAGCCCTGAAGCGGGTGTGGTGGCATCCTTAGGCACCGATTCACTGGCACTACACAGAACACGGAAGGACCCCCCCTGCCAAAACTCCTCCCCCCACCATATCTACCTATGTACATTGCCCAGCTCTTCAGAACACTGGGCACAGCGGCCAGAATTAACCTTGATCACATGACAGGAGGTCATGGCTGATGCAGTGGATTATCAGCCTGTCTCTGTACTCTCTGTAGTTCCCTTTCCACAATCCCATACTGAGCTGTTCTGGAGTATGTGCTTCCTCAGATGACATGATGACCTTCCCTTGGCCACTTTATCCTCCTCACATGTTACCCCTGCAATAAGGACTTTTTACGGTATAAATACTGTATCTTTATGAAAAACTTCTATACAAACAGTAAAAGGCAGCATCTTACAATGATATTTCCTAAGACAGTGCAAACACGGTACATGGTGAGTTAAGAACAATGGGCAGCCACTTTAGTGGCTGTTCAAATGATCTTGGAGATGCATGAATTGTTGTGAAACTTCTTTCTTCAAAGGATCTCATCCACGGCATGGCACAAGAACGTTTCCCCCCAGCCGGGAAGGCGGTCACTTCCTCTGCCATCTGTCATCACTTCCTGTTCATAAGGATGGAGTAATGATAGCTTGTAGGTGTCTTATCCAGGGTGGTATTTATCCGTGTCTCAGCACACTCTGAGAGTGTTCACGATCATTATCACAGCTGAATCCCGCCGATTTCTGTGGCCACCAGCACTCAGCAAAGACTTGCACTCCTCTGTGAATTTTTAAATCACCTGAAGGGCCAGGCCTTCGACTGAGGCTAAAGAGAACTGAAAACAATCAAACACAACCTTAGCCAAGAGTACAGCGTTGACCAGTGTGAAAGAAATAGACAAGCTAGGCAAGCTACCTTTAAAACTGATAATTATTTCTTACATTTAAGGATGGGAGGCCCATCAGCAACTCATTCCTTCTTCCAGACGTGTATCATTGATTGTAGGATCACAGTATGAAATGTATTATTATTATTATTATTATTATATGACTACTGATTTCATGCAAATTTCACAAGGAAGAATTATCAGAAAATCTTTAAAAATGCACACATGCAAAAAGTCTCTCTCCAGGTGCTGGAGCAAGGAGGAATCACATAAATAAATAATGTTGGCACACTGTTAAATGCTCCTAAGAAGAAAAAGGTTTAATGAGAACACATCATGGGAGCAATTAGCAGTGTGCAGACATCTTTTTACAAGGAAAAACTATCACATTTAATGCAGGCAAGTAGAAAGGAATGAGCTAATGGGTGATCTCCATTCAAAAGCGCAACATTTGGTGATTGTGGAAAAACAAATCAAAACCAGATTTGGGAGTTATCAAATAAAGGTAAGCTCTATGTCACCCCATTTCTCTCACGTGCAACACTGAAATGAATACAAAATTATTTTTCTCAAAAAAAGAGGATGCAGCAGAAATCACTTTCGACCAGACCTATGTTGTCATGCCAGGTAACCTGTCCCTTGTCAAAAACTGAACTTGACTAAGGGGAATTTTAGGACACTTTTTTTTTCATAAAGAAAGCCGGCAATGACGCTGGTTTGGAGAAACGCATCATGCATGTGCTGTCATTTTCTCGTAATACCTTCCAAATCCATTCGACTCTTAAAATAATTAGACGGTGCTTGTTACTTAAATATTTGTTCTGGTACAGCGCACAGAGAAATGAAGTGGAGCAAGCTTAGCAGAATCTCGCCTTTGTTCTCCAGCATCCTCCATGCTAGAACCACAGACAGCCTTTATTGTTTCAGGTAAATTTAAATTTAAAGTAGAAAAAAAAGTCGAGTGAGTAAAATGCTGAACTTCTCTAGGCGTGCTTATTTTTTGCAGAGAATGCGTCTTTGAAAGCACGGTCACTGTTAAGTCCCTGGGTATTGCTCGTGAAAGCGTTGTGCTGTCGCCGCAGCTGTTTGTCAAGCAGACGGGAAACCTGCGCGGAGCCGCTTTTGCGAAAGAGCGACCGGCTGGTTTTTTCCGCGATTGCTGCCACCGTCTGCGGCATCCACCACCGCGAGAGCGCGCCCGGCTGGTCGCCGAGCGCCGTAGCGCGTGAGCAGGCCTGTGCAACCTCGCCCCGACCTTCCCCATGTGCAGCACCCTTCTGTTGTCCACTTCCATCCATCTATCTGGGCGAAGACCCCTTTCCCAGTGTGAAACCGCAAAGGCTTAATGTCATGACAAAAGCAACAGATAAAGGATGATGTGCCCACAGTTGGTAACGTGGGAACAAAGCCATTTCCTTCTAGGAATTGTCAAAATATATTCCGGTCTTTGACTGCTGAAGGATATGTTACAATGTTGTGGGGATAGGTTTCCAGCCGGAGGTGCGCGTAGACAAGCTCTAGCCGCCGATTTACTGGATGTCGTTCTGCCCTGTTAATCGCAGACAATCTTTCTTCAAGCTCAACCGCTGGCCAGTTCTACATGTCCCCGACAAGAGAGGCTGTACCCCCTCCCCCCTCTCGGGCCTCTCAATAATTCTCCCTGAAAATTTATGCCAAATGATCCATAAGGTGCTTCATTCAAGGTAGCCTTTTTAACTGTCAACCTTATTTAAGTCAAAATGCCCTTCCCACAGCAAAAAGTCCAGCGTCAAGATGTTGCAAAAGGTAGCATAGTCACCTAGATCTAGCCTGACTCACTGGATTGCACAGGAGAACCTTCTGAGGGTACGACATGAAGATCACAGGTTCTCCCGCATGTTCCGCACCACTTAAAGCTGCGGCAAACCGTTTCCCTTGACTTTGATCGCCATCAGCGTGAGCACCGCAGCCAGTACTCAAGAAAACATTTAGCATCACATGCTAACAGTCAATGCCTAATGCCATCCGGACAGGTTTGAGCAACAGGTCTACCAAATGAGTACGGACAGAATCTTGATAGAGACTGAGGGGGGAAACATGTGCACAGGAATGTGTGAGTTACAGTACAGTAGCATAAAACTGGAACGGGCTGTCAGTGCGTAACAGCCGAGAAGACTGGCGAGCCAGTGTCGTGTTCTGTATGAAATTATCCATATGGCCGTCTCCCAGGACGGGGATCACATGCGGTTATCGGCCCATAGATTACTACTTTTATGGGCCCAGTATGGGGGCCGATGAAACCGATCTGAGTCATGCCCAATAGACAGGCATTAGCCTCAGCTATCGAGTGTTCTCTTCATCTTTTACAGTGCTGTGAAGAAAACCCTATCCCCCCCTAGCCCAGGCAGCCAGGAGCAGTCACGAGCTGTCATCGTAGTGTATTCTTAAATATTTAACTTCCTCCAGAGATTGTAGCCGTAATATAAGATATTTCCCTGTAATTCCCGCTGACTGGTACAGACAGATGTGAAATTTCAGGGTACCGCAGAGTCTGTAATCAGCTTTTCAGCATCGTTTTTGCTATCATTCTCTTGGCCCAGCCAACCGGGCGAGAAGCTTCCTTTTCCCCAGAACTGACTCTCGCTTATTTCACAGTTACAGTACCCACTGTTTTTGATTTTGTTTTCCAGTTCATCATATTGTCAGTGTTGCTGACTGGACCGTGAAGAAATAAAAAAGAATTAAACTACCAGTTATGCTTCATGGATTTGCTCAAATATTTAGTCTGTATCATAATTCCAACTCGGAATTATATGGCAAATTATATGGAAAATTAGTTTTCACTTTCAATTCACTCTGAGTTCACAAAACCTTTTCCGCAGTTCCACTCTGCAGCTCGCATAACTGCAAAAATGCTCTTCTCGCATTGAGGCAAGAAATAAACTTGATGGACAAACTTACTAAATCGTTCCAAAGCTCTCTTTCCTAGCTGCTTGTTGGTAAAAGCACCCACCACATGTGCAGGCTAAGTCATAGAGTCTAGACCTGGATAGTTGGAAGCTGGGTTAGCCAGGAGTCCACAGCATCAGGATACTACTGGCAGGGCAGGGTTCATTGAGTTCCTGCACCATTAGCACCCCTTAAATATTTAGACACTCACAGGTTACCGGTTGTCACCAGTGAACAAAGAATAACTGCCTATTCTGATTTGGAGGGAAAAAAATTGAATAATTCACCCAAAAGTTTTCTCTGTCTCTCATCAGAGTTTAGAAGCTAGATTGCAAGAGGAACTGGTCAATTCATATGACCTTGTGAAGACTGCCCATTTAAGAGGAATTGAACATCAGCTGAGAGGTGAGATGCTGTCTATACAAATTTTGTTTGCAGATGCGAACGACCGGATATGCCACAAAATTACACATTTAAACAATTGCAGAGAATTAGAAAGTTTTGATCCACAGAACACCTCTGCTAAAGAGTTACATTTTTCCTGAGTTTGAATAAATAGGTTCAAACTTGTGCGGAGCAAGGACGAGGGATCTAAGACTATCAGTTAAAAGGATCTTCTAATGGCTAATGGAAGTACAGCTTCACACCTTAGTGAGTGCAACTTTATACAGCGGTGATTCATCACTCTGGGCCCGTGTCACTCATGGAGCCACTCTCAGTGCCCCCAGGCCTTATGGCACAAGCTGAGCTCTCTGCTATGCTGCGAGCAACATGATCCCAAAGGGCAGGTCCTGTCTCCAGCGTGTTTGTGTGCTGTTACCCCTTGATTACACGTGTTTATTGCAGCTACCAAAATAATTTTTGGGAATGAAAATGCTTCGGACCAAATGATAACATTAATGTACCCATTCAATGATGATATCAGATTGGCTGTATCATTATGTGTCCCTGTCCAAAAACTACTCTTTCTATCTATCTATCTATCTATCCTTTATCTCCCTCAATTTTATATACTGTACTGGCCTAAATTTATTTATTTTAAATCATTTTTTCTTATTGGACTAGAGAATTTGTGACCAACCACTTCCATTGTCGCCAAGCTCAAGGAAATTACACTTCCCCAACAATGTTGACAAACACCAACCCCTCCAACCCCCCATACCACATCCCTTTTTTTCCTGTAGTGAGAGGGTAATATTATTTCCTGTTCTAGCCATGGGAAACGGGATTAGATTAATCCAGTTCTAAACTCCGCAGAACTGGGTCTTCTAATTATGTACTCTCCCCTGCACCACCCCCCCACCCCCCACCCCCCTTCCCCTTGAGAGTGACCCTCTGAGCCTGAAACCCTTCATTATGCTCTTAGCGCATCAGGCAGCCACGGGGGCGGGCCTCATCTGAGGCGCTCCGGCCAATCCCTGCCCTCGGGGCCTGTCCCCATCAGCCCCCATCAGGCCAGTGGAGTCTGGGTGAAATCGGCCCGGGCCGCGCTGACATTTCGTGGCTCTGAGGTGAATCTGTGCCTGGGGCCGACCAGGGGCACTGGTGCATCTCAAGAGCTGAAAACTTAAGTAGGACTGATGAATCGCCGCATAGAAATCGGAGGCCCTTCTCTAATGGATGTTTGAGAACACGCACCCATCATAGCGATAGAGAAGGGAATGCTCACATTTTTATAGGTGCTACATGTGACAATGCATTTGGCCATTATCTGAGAGACTGAACCACTAAAGACTTAGCAAGGCATTTAATACTAGATTTTTGCCATATTAATGAGTACAATTTAGATTATTGAAGTCATGTGATAGTTATAATTGGATTAAATGTGTCTTGTCAAAAAAACTGAGTAGTAAATGTAGGTATTTGTTGTGTTATTCCATGTATGTGAACGTAGAACACACTACCTCCATCGTTTGTCATTAAAAGTTAAAAGTGAAGTGTGGTTAGACTGATTCTAGACTGAAGCCTAGCATTTCCATTGTACTTTCAGTCATAATTTTCCTCCTCAAATAAAAATACAATTTTATTGTTCACTGCATTAAAACTGTGTTCTTGAGTAACAATACTGTCATATTGTAAATCAGGCCAATACAATTGCAGTTTAACCATCTGTATTAGTGTAATTAACTCCAACAACAGTTCATCTGAAAAGCCGCCAGTGAATTTCTAAGAATCATGCATCTGCAAGTGTACAAGCGTACATTTTCAAGTGCCGTCTGCATGTGACCACTTCTTTGACTTTAACTCAGAAACACCAAACCCAACAGAAAGAATTTTATGAAATAACAGATTTTTAAATCTGGAAGCATAAAGAATAGGCTTATACCGTTCCCTAAAGATTCAGAAACACATCCTGGGGAAAACGTGTAATTAGGAAAAAGAAGGTTAAGACAAACAGAATGAGCTACTTTTGATCTTGAAGGTGCAAAATAAAATAACTGATTCATTTAGAATTTGAATATAATTCAAAGGTTGTGTCTTTCGGCACATGTTGCTCAAGTGAAGCAATTCCTTGCTATTTTTCTGCTCACTGTGGATATGGTGTAATGATCATTTAACAGATCATTAGTGTGGACGCGTGTGTAGTACTATTAAATTCAGTAACCCCTAATTTTACATGGTTTTTCTGGTACTGTTCACGTCTGTTCGACGAATTAATACTTTAAAGTTCGTAATTAAATTCAAAGAAGAGCGGATTCAAGACTGAAAGCTTCCACCGGAGATGTTTCTTTTCGTTCTTGAAACAGTGTAAGTGGATTTATCTCTGTACCAGATTGGCACCAAAGAGACAGGCAAGCCTGGGCAAATGCCACTCCGTGAGACTTCTCTGTATGGTCTGAATATGCATGCCATGCAGCTAACTGCACAAACCATTCACTACATATCACTGGGCAGGCGTGCCTGAAGATTTATTGGGCGTTTTCCTCCCCGTGATCTTTTCTTAAAAACGCAACAATGTGAATACTCAATTACACCCAATTAGATATAAAAGAAGGCCCTTTGCAAGTTCACAGAATCAAAATGGACAAAGCGCTGCATGGTACACCCCTCTAATGCGTGGGCTCGTTCTGGTATTGAAATAACTTTTTGTTTTGGACAAACACGATTACCCCCTGACGTTGCTCTTATTTGCATTATACGCATGGTTTTTGTGACCTTAATTGAACATTTGTCATTGTGGGAACGTGCGTCTGTTTAAAAAAAAAAAACTCTCATTGTTAAGTTACGGGCTCTGCTTCATGGTCAACAAGAAGAAAATGTGGTTTGAGTGATATAATTTGTTCCCAGATCCTAGGTCACAGTGTTTTCATTCGAGCGCAGGAGGGGTCCTTCTCGTGCTGCCAGCACCCATTGTGTCGCATCCGCGGGCACGAAAGTCTTTTCATTTTTGCTTTGCTCGAGACAAAAAAACCCACTAGAGTGCATTCAATTATACTCCAATTACGAGGTGTTTCACTTTATTTACTTGCTTTGATTGCATGCGTCCAGCATATTGTTTACAAATTTGATCAGGCTGCTGAATCGCTCGCACATTTCCCTGGGACAGTTCTCCTATTTATTATTATTTTTCATAGCGCGAACAACATTTCAATTGTTTTGTCCCCCGACGGTGGGGAAACCGCATATTCACAACAAAAGCACTTTACATGGTGTTTTGCACTCTGATGAATTGTTCAGTGGATGCTTGAAAACGTTTCTAAAGCGTTTCACAGTTAATGGGTAAAAAGAAATCGAATTGCCAAGCATTCTCGCACTATGCTGAAAAAGCAAAACCTTTTCCAACTTCAAAGTGCTTTGGGAATTTTGAAACTCCTGGGAACAACTGAGCACAGCTGCGCAATATTCAAAAAGAGCCCAGACAGTTTGAACCGTTTGAAAAGACGAACTTTCATATACCGTAAAATAAGCAGAGTATAAATAAAGCGGCCCAGACTAAGAGGTGAACTCTTGAACTCTGTGGAAATAAAGCTGTGATGACTTGTTGAAATCGGGTTTATTCAAAGTGACAAGCGGAAAATGTTTCGGTCTCACCTAGTGTTTTCGTGCAGTTGATAATGGACATTTGAGTTAATAGACATAAAATTATCGTTGCAGTTATGAAGCAGGAAAATATGATCAAATCATTGCAGCTGTCGTTGTATTTACTGACAGACAAATTTCATATTTGAACAAATTAGTAGCATGGAGAACTATGGAAAATATGGATAGTCCAAGTTCCGTCCTGAAAAAGTGTTTACGTAATCCGCATAGACTGTAGAATTAAATATCTCTGCATGACTGTTTGGAAAGTGCAATTAATGGGGTGCACAGCAGGGATCCGGATTAATTCAAACGCTCGATCAAACTAGAAACTATGCATATAATAATTGTCAGTCCCATACTCTTGTAATAGATTATCATTTGTTTGCAAAAAATAAATACGTAATTATTATTATTACTACTACTACTACTACTACTAATAATAATAATAATAATAATAATAATAATAAAACTAATAATTATAATACAGATACTCCAAAGTATTAGTCTCTTACTAATATTTTGAACTTTTTATATTAGTCCACCAAAAACTCTTGAACAATGCGTCCTCTGGGATTGTTAATTGTACTAAATACTACTACTACTACTACTACTACTAATATTTGAAAATAACTACTACTAATACTACTACTCCTCATAATAATTATTATAATTTGCACATAGTGGAAAACGCTGTATGGTCAGTATCATGTCACAGCGCCTGTTATGCAAAATTGTTATGCAAATCATGTCGGCTAATCTAACTGAACATTTGCGTTCCTTTAAATTACAATTCCTACTCAGAACGAGAAAACTAGTTTATTTTTTAGTATCTGAGTATCTGAGGAAGCTATTGGGCGACACATCTCAGCTTTTAAATCGCTGTCCAGAATGTAAGTCATAATAATATGGTGTTGCGCGTAAAAATGTTTTATTATTGATTTTATTAGTTCTGCTACTTCTACCATCTAACACCGCTCTTGCCCTGGGTTCTCTGCGTTATGCCGTGTTTTCCTATATTAAAAAGCAGAAACAAAAATAGAATAAAAACAGACAAAAACAGCCATTTTCCATAATTTGGTTTCAAAATATGAATGCATTTATTAAAGCATATTTGAGTTCGGTGGATTTAAATAAAATCATAAATGCACATTTACACAGCCCTCTACAAATCAAGGTATTTTATCACAAAGTAACTTCTTTGCATAAATATGAACTACTGGTATAGGAGTTGACTCATACTGTATCTGCCCACCACGTCATTTCTCATAAGTCTCCTCAAAGGAAAGTGATGTCATTTATAGCTGTATTGATAAACAGACCTAAATGTTTTAAATTAAACACATAGTGTTAAAGCAAAAGCGTTATGTGTGTTTAGTGGAGACATATCAGTGTATAGGCCAAAGTAGCCTACATTCATTTATGGACTGCAGCACATCTAAATGAAAACCCATTCACTGAAGTTTCAACCAGTTCAGGTATGGCAAACGGGGAAAACGTTAATAACAAAACTGATCTCATGATATTACTCGGCACTTACAGAAGTAAAAAAAGTAGCCTATTCTAGCACTATACACTGTGTAGTTAGTTTAATTGTTGTGGTTTTTGTTTTCATATGGGTCATCCTACCATCTAAACTTCTGTTCCTTCACGACTATATATTAAATTATTAACACTGAAATGATTCGTAAGATGACTGCCCAAATGACCACTGTTTTGATTTGAGGGGTAGTAGCTCTGTCGTGGAGTGGGATGGCTATTAACGTCAGAGTTCAACATGGTGCTTTGCGTTGGCGAATATGAGCCAAGTCCAGACAAGTTCTCTCTGCTCTGGGTCAAATCCTCCAGAAGTCCCGAACCATACTGCCTGCTGCCTACGACGTTGTTGTTTCCTGCAAGCATCGAGTTCATATTGGAGACGAAGTTGTTGAAACAAGGACTGTGGTCGATGGAAGGTGATGGAGAAGACTTGGACTCGCTCGACCCGGGGGAATTCTGCAAACTCTGCGGCGGTGTGCTGAGAACGCTCGTGGTTTCTGAGAGCTTCAGTACGCTGCTGTCCTCTTCCGACTTCACCGGCACTACATTGGAGCTTCCGACGTTAGCATCCGTCCTCCTTTTCCTCTTTCGCCTGAAGTTTCCATTGTCGAACATCTTTTCACAATTTGGGTCCAGAGTCCAGTAGTTTCCTTTACCTGCAAAATAAAAAAAACACTTAAACACTGGAAACTTTCATTGAAAACAAAAGATACATCAAAATATAATATTACGCATGTGCAATGCAGTAACTGTTGCACACACACACGTATGTATATATAAATCAGTTTTTTTTTTTTTACTTTTTCAAAAATTAATATCCGGCATGGTCTATAATATCGCCTACTTTAGAATGAACTTTTCCATTCAATTACTAGTTTTATTCAAGGTAACTCACCCGGATCGTCTTCATCTCGTGCAACTTTCTTGAAACAGTCGTTCAAAGACAGGTTGTGACGAATTGAGTTCTGCCACCCAGCTTTGCTCTTTTTGTAGAAGGGGAAGTTTTCAGCCACATACTGGTAAATTTGACTCAGAGTCAATTTTTTATCTTGCGCATTTTGTATCGCCATTGCTATTAAAGCCGAATATGAGTACGGAGGTCTAACCATCTTAAAAAGTTCTTGCTGGCTGGACAGAGAGAGCCAGCCAAGGTCCGCGCCTCCAAAGCCCGTTGGTGGTGGCAGAAATTGCCTTTGATTTGCCCCATATCCCGACGGTATATACGAAGCCCCATTCGTTCCAGAAAGATAAGGAGACGAGTTGATACCTGGGCTGTTTAGCCACAGGTATGGGTTGGTAGTTGGCGATGTGTACTCTCCAAGCCCGTAGGTGGGAGGATGCGCCGTAGGCCTTTGAGAATGATGGTGATGAAGGTTCTGCTGGTACATGCTGAAGTTGTCGCAGTAAACGGCCATGTCCAGAAGCTCCTGTGCACTGTGGTGCTGAATAGGACTAGACTGAGGGTTGGGTGGCTGCTGTCCAAAAGCGTTCATAATCCGCTCTAATCAGTGGCGAATAAGTAGAGCGCACCTTCTATCAACATCAGGCGAGTGAAGTTCCAGTGGCTGGGATTGTTTCCGTCTGGGGTTTTCCCTGAAGACTGAACACTGTCGCTCTGGGGAGCAGTATTTAAGCAATGGCTCTCGCGCTGTCAGTGAGCTTCAAGGCAAGAACAGGTATTGAATGGATTGTTGGGTAACACCCCTTTCCACTGTCACGCTCCACCCGTGCTGCTTTAACAGAAGTCCTATGGGTGGGTAGTTGGACTGTTCACATTCTTAAAAGTTTGTGAACTTGTATTTATTTATTTATTTGTTTGTTTGTTCATTTATATTCACATCCACATATCGTTATTGGCTAATTAAGATAACAAAATTTCGAATAATTTTGTCTCTATACTAGCACACGCAACACAATACTTCATTTGCAGATTAAAGTAAAAAGAACAACGTGGACATCGAAATTTTGCCATCTTCGTGGCATGAAGATAGACCTACTTATTTTATTGTAGATCAGGCTTGCTCCTAGTGTTTCCCGAACATGTTTAACTGATGGTCTTTCAGTAGTAAACGAGGTATTTATTCACTGTTTCTCAGCCCAGACATTTAGGCTGCTAATGTGATATTATGACTTGAGAAATTATTACCCTGTTCAACATTCTGTAGTTCACACACTTTAACTGAGCGTTAACATTTTCAGCATCTACTGCTAGCCCGTTGAAAAAGTTCACAAACAATTTCTAATTCAGTTTGAAGCCAATATTAATATAGCTAGGTCTACATTGAATGCATATCGAACAGGGTATACACATTTCCACACAATTCACCGCGCTGCAAGCTGCTCCAAAGAAGGGCTGAACGAACCAAAACAATCTGTTGTATACTGTATATAAAACTTGAGATGCTCTCGAACAAATCTGCTGACTAGACTATATACACTAAAAAAAAGCGATGCGAACAAGATAAATACAAGGGAGATCATCTCAATGTTATTATTTATCCTCTTTCCTTAAATGTTTGTCTTTGCTTTTCATCAATAATTTATCTAGGGTCTATAGGCTACACTAGAGTTCCGGGGAAATTGAATATTATCATTAATTTCGTTTATAATATAAATGAGCACAAACCTAATTTGATTTCACAAAATATCAGTTTATATACTGCTGTAAGTAAGGTCAACTGCTTGGTAGCCTAAAGAGAAATCAAAATAGGTAGCCTATAAATCATGAAAAATCATTAAGTTTTACCTTCATTTTTATGATGGAGGAAACGCATTATTTTGACTTTTTTACGAAATGAGGACAAAAATGGCAGGATGAAGTCACTTGTAAAGTAGGCTACCTCGTGGCTACGACAGGGTTGTAATCCATTGAATTTGAGATGGTTATTCCCAGGAAACGTGGTAGTCTACTTTGTAATAGGCCTAAACTTTTTAAAATATAAGCATACTTTTGATTTTTTAAACACATTGAAGCAAATCGAAGAACCGTTCTTAAAATGAAATCACATTATTCGAAAATGAAAATTAAGGTCATTAAATGCTTCATGGCCACCTTTGTCAACCAGCTCCGCTCGCCAATAAAAAACACGTTTAAGTCCACACGTGCAGAGTACAAAGTGTAGGCTATTAAAGTTTTAATGCATTTACACGCCCAAAGAAGTATTTTAAATGATGCGAAGCTAAGTACAAAGGAAGTGTAGCTAATAATGAAACTAATATTTTTTTGTTGAAACAATTTCATCACACAAAATACTTTTTTTTAAACATAAATTCGTTTATTATCGTTTTACCTTTCACTATAAAATATGCAGACTGCACAATTTATATAGACCGCTTTTAACATGCAGTTAAAAGCATAATAAAATAAACATACTATCAGAAATAAACTCGAACAAACAAACGCCATTGCTTATTTATTTATTTGTAGCTTCCAACTCTAAATCTAAAGCGTTTAGTTCTGACTGAATAAGTCAACTCTAATTTCATATGAAAAATGATCAGACGGGAAACTTTACACCATGCTTAAACACGGAGGCCTCAGCGATCCGTGGGCTTCTCGTCTCATATAAGCTACTGCCACCGTGTGGAGGTCTAATTCCATGTCATTTCGGATATGAACATTGACCCAAATAGGTCTCGTCACAAGGTTAACAAGTCGCTATTTTAAACACCGGTGCTTATAATCAACAGGTTATGACGCACAATATATATTTTAAATATTTGGTGTATTGTAGTTCTTCATTATATTAGATAGCAAGGCAAGAAACAACATTCATAATGCAGTGTAAAAATAACATTGTCAATCAGTTGAAATTTAGATTTGAATTGACAATGAAGCGTATAAGGAGACTGTTTTCAGAGCTTTCACAAATACATAGACTGGCTTAAATCCCCCAAAACCTGAGGGCCAAAAGCGGTTTTGTATCTGCTAAAATCTGCGGTGCAATTGCTATGTTCCCCTATTTAAAATGTAAGGATATTCATTCAAATCGGCTACAGTTCGGAGTCGGACGATTAGCGTCGGGAAAAGGAAAAAGGAATGTCGGATTTTGACAATACTTTGAACACACAGTGACCTCTGGTGGTTTCGTTATAGCCTACATCACGGTTTTTTAAAACCAATTTTTCACACTAGTCTGTCAATGGGTAAATTGGATCAATTGCATAATTAACGCGGTCACACAGATAGTGCACCGTATTATGGAAACATAATTCAATACTGACATAAAAACATTCAGAAAGTATCAAATATAAAAATAAATGAAGCATATGTGCTTGTCCAGGGATATCATTTTGTTTGATGCCAATGTCAGTACATAAGCCACCGTACTAAGGGGCCGGGTGGTACAAATGTTGGCCAATGCCAATATGGTACCTTGATAACAAAGATAAATTCTACAGTTCATATGAAAGATGTAAAATGTGCTCCTGAGAGAAGGCTGCACAACTATGGACAGTGATACAAATTCACAGGAAAGTTTGAAGTGGAAAAATTTGCTGTGTACTTAGCCTATTTTGACACAAATCAAAAGTTTCTGTTTTCAGGTAGGTTAACCCGTTGGACAGTACGTTTTTTGGGATGTTTTTTTCCAAAATTGGATTCAGGGTTCTGGAACTCAAGTGCTTTCAATTACCAGTTGAGATTGTTACATCAGCATTAGAACGTTAAGGAGATTCTAATCACATTCTAAAGTGGGTCAGTCATTTTTTTAGGGACACAGCACATATACGTTATGACTTTAAAATGTGTGATGGACAATATTTTTTACAATGAAGTAAACTGCAAGTGGTGAATTATTAGAAACCGTCAGGAACACAACTAGACTTGAATGTAAATATATCAAAAAATTAAAAAATCAGTGCTGGTGAGGAGCTGTGATGACTATACTGTACAAGTCTGAAAAACCCCTGAGCTATAGGCAATGGGGCCCAAAGCCCCCTACCTGGTTTATTCATTATGTCATTATTCTGTTCATGTAATGTCTTGTGATGGGCAGAAAGCTAATAGGGTGCTATCAATGGCATATTTTAAATTATTCTGGCAGTGGCGAAAACTAATAACCATCCAGCCAGAGGGCTGGCACACGAAAGACTGCATTCCAGTGGCATCTGAAAACCCTATGATCCGCGCTAGCTTGCCACATTCATGGTTAGAGCGAGCGCACACGTCACCGTGGTTGCCTACAGTGGGCAAATCAGGTAGTAAACGGAGAGATACCCCACATGATTCCAGTGGATTAATCAGCCAAACATTCCTGCTCTCCATGACCTTGGTGTAATTGGGTGACTTTTAGGCGTTGTTGAGGCCAGTCTGCACAACCGCCAACCACAAGCAGAGCTTGCAGAAGAGAAAGGGGATTTTTTTTCCCCCTGAATGGACAAAACCCACCCACTGCTTGACAAAGAAAAGCTAATTACCAAAGACTGCTCAAGTGAACGAGGCAAATGACACTATGGGAATTGTAGACTCAGACAATTAAAGGTGTTATTCTGTTGTTGAGCAGAGAGGCAGAAACACTTCACTAAACCAGCTGGAAAAACAGATATTCCATATGAACTACAGCGCAATTAATATTTCATGGCATAATTTAAAAAATGTAGCTGTAAAATAAGTTCTTGTAGCATGTTTACGCAGAGAACCAAAGTTATGGTAATTAATTTGCACCATGCTAATTGACTGATTATTGATTGATTTATTAATGGGTCAATTGTTTTAACTTTACATTTCGGTTGTGATGCATTTCCTCTCAATGTAAATAAAAACTAGATGAACTCCATTGAATGACTTCTGGATTTATTCTCTTACACACACTTTTTTAGTTATAACCGGACATTGTTGTGCCTTTATTTTAAGGAGACTATTTTTGTTTAAAAGGAAGAATTACACAATGCCTTTTCAAACAAGTTGAATGCCTCTTATATCAGTTCAGGCCCTTGAGCTTTAGAGTTATAAAGTCAGGAGTTTTCCAGTAGTAGAATAAGGCTTCATGAATGAGTTATAATGAGATGTAAATGACTTTTTCGTTTGTACCAATCATAGTGTTTTGATGTGCAACACAAAGTCTAAATTGGGTCAAGTTAGAGTAAACTAAGTTAATATAACATGGAATTCATGAAACTTCACTCTGCCTTTTTTCCATCCCATTAGTGTCAGCCGCATCTCTCCTGTAAATCATACCCTAAAAGGATACAAACACAAAAAGCTCACTTATTCCATAATAAGAAAAAAATCAACACTTTTACAAATGAACAGCATTTCTTCCAGTTTGGATCATTAAGTGTTTCAGCAGTCAGTGGTGCTACGTGCAGCACCAGGAGGACTAGAGTTTATCCAGGTCAGAGTGGTAAAAGACCATCAGTGGAAAAAAAATGCATGGGGTCCGTGGAGGGAGGGGTTGAAAACTGTCCATCAAAAATGACAGATGTCTGTGTTCACATAAAGGACTGCAATTATCTGAACACGTGTATGCAATAGAAGACTCAGAGGCTCTGACTGTAACAAGATACACTGTGCTCTTCACAACTGATCCCACTCCCCCTGGCCCATACACACACACAGACACACAAACACACACACGGACATGCATTTGCGCAAACACACGCACACGCACATGCGCGCAGACACACACACATGCGCACACACACACACACACACACGCACACACACACACATACGCACACACACATACACACACACGGACAGACACACAGACACAGACAAACACACACACGCACACACACACCCTAACACAGATAAGCACGCACACATACACAGACACACACACACAGACATGAACAAACACACAGACGGAAACACACAGGCACACACACAGACACACTCACACACATACACTACTCTCCCCTCTTGGAGAGAGCTTTGTTCTCTGTTGATTCCACTATTATCAGGTCAGGGGCCTGGAGATGTGCTGTTGTGCATTTTTAAGCTGGGCCTCAGCTGACAGCTCCAGCTAGCCTACAGAAGTAGAGCTCTAGCCGTATCCAATACCTGAATAACCATTATGAACCCCCCTCCCCCATTAAGTAACCCAGCCCCCATGGGAAAGTGAGTCAGTGGGGAAACTAATTTGTCTCACTTGAGCTGAACTGTAAGCTAAAGGAAAGATTGAACATTTCTAATGGGTCTTCTTAAAAAAAAAAAGTCTCAAATAAGCAAGGCTTTTTTGAGGTCAGTTCAATTGAGTAGATTATTTTGTGCATTTTCTTGTCCTCTCCAGCAAACCTCCAATAATAGCACTGTATCACATTACCTACAGCCTGTTTACAAATCATTACTGTTGAAATGTAGTTTGCGCTATTTTGATTAAATACTCTCTTGAGGCCATTGGTTTTGTTGTACCATCCCTCTTCTTAGCATTCAGCTGCGTTTTACATCTGCCCTCATTTTGGATTGGCTGTCTCAAATGTCAATTCCAGTATCAACCCATAGTCGTCCGTGACAAATCTGCATACTTTGATTAATTGACCGATTGTGTGAGGCAGTATGGTTACAGCTCACCAATATTTATTTGAAGGATACAAAACACTGCAGCAGAACACAGAAAAAAAAGAATCATATGTTAGCTTTGCTAGTTAGCGTACTAAATGTTCTAGTTTGATATTGTCACCCTGCGAGCGTGCACGGACATGCACGTGCACACACACACACACACACACAGTAGTAGCAGCTTATCTTATTTCTCATTTGAATATACTTTTTTTACAGGTTTTCATCCATTCTTTTCAGTTCAGCAACTTATTAAAAAAGAAAGAAAATAAATCATGTGGTCGGTAATTACGACAAGATCTTCACAATTAATTGGATTGTCCACAGTGAATCCATAGGCAACTAAAACGGAATTACATAAATGATTACCTAATCACTGGCTTTAATTAATTATCATGAAAATAATTTGGTCTTCTTTATTCTTTCAAGCCCTACAATCTTTCCTTCAGTGAGTAATAAATTAAAAATCTGAAATTGTTTGGGGATACTTTAATAAAAAGGTGACAAACACACTTTATTTTTCACTTTGTGACAATTTAATTGCAAAAATTCACATGTGCCTTCTGTTTTGATTTTATTCGCTGGTGGTTGTTATCAGTGGCCATTTGTACAGATGAGAGAACAACGTGTCCTCTCAAGGTAACTTCTCATATCTTCTCTTTTCAAGCCAACCTTTCAAAACAATTGATAAAAAATCTCAGGAGGAACACAAATAAATCAGTCTAGAAAGAAATGGTTGTAATGACCTTCAGGTGTGTGTGTGTGTGTGAGAGAGAGAGAGAGAGAGAGAGAGAGTGAGAGAGGGGGAGGGAGAGAGAGAGAGATAGGGAAGGAGAATGAGACAGAGAGAGAATGTATGGTTCCATGCACCCAAAGAGAATGACAGGTATAGACAAAAGATATTGAAAGGATAGTGGCTGTGAAGTAGCCTGATGTCGCGTCAGCATTTCCAAAAGAACTGAATGTCTGAGTGTGGAGCAAGATGAAAGCATAAAGCTTTTATCATATAATGGCGAAATTGGATTGAGCGCATTAATATTTATCTTTTTATTCAGCTTAGTAAAGTATGCTGAAAGTAAAGCAAGTTCAGAAAAGTCTTTACAAATGACCACCCTGGCAAACCCTGACATTATGGCCTAGCATGAATAATTGATGTCCTGATATATACTTTGTGTTTCCAAAGCTTTTAGCTTGCCTACTCATACCTACTGAAAGATGGAGTTTACACCAGCCATGACTGGAACTGGATATCCAGGCATGATTACAGATCACCTGATCGGCTTGTGGATGCATGTGCATACATGCATGCATCTTCATACATTCTGTGCTTTAATATTTATTTAATATTTAATATTCTACCCAATTTATATGTGATAGTATATACACAATAACACTTCTATTAAACATTTATTAAAAAATAATACCCTGTCCTGAGTTGTTTGCTAACATAAGCACTGATGGATCTACTTAGTGACTGAAATTCACAGGTCATTTTTATTCACTGTAGCCTTATAAGAAATACTCTTCTTTTTGATTGGTTGCTTTTTTTGGTAACCTATGCACAGTCCAATATAAAGGCTACAATAAATAAAGTCACATTAATCATTGCACAGAACTGCATTTAGCACTACCAAAAAGCTGAACAAAAATGAGGCCAACTTCATGCAGACTGTAAGACCAATATCAAAATGCTTTGATAAAGTAATTTATGATGTTTATGGTGGCAGGCATAGCCATCCCTGAGCCATTTTTCATATTCATAGAGCATAAGATTTAATTAAACACGGAATATTAATGAAACGGCACAACAAGTTTTAATGTTAATAGTTTTAGGTTTGACACAATATGCATGCATGCAGAGCAAGCCTGATGGCATAACACGGTGCTTACGAATGAGTTATTAGCTCTTGTGGAAGGTCAATCATCGAAAGCATTGTCATTTGTGCAGTCTCATTGTTTGCTGTCATTTCTCTCTCTCTCTCTCTCTCTCTCTCTCTCAGCAGAAGAACGTGAGAGTGAAATTAGTCTTTTTGAGCAGATGAAGGAGTAATGTGTCTTGAGTAAAAGGTTTCTGAAGTTTAAAAGTGGAGCTGCAGCCTGTTGGAGAGAGAAGAAAAGAGCCCCATAAGGAGTCTCTCGCTAGTGTCTGTCTTTCATTAAACTCAGACAGCTGATGACACATTGTGCCAGACTACAGGCTGAAAGGTTTTCAAAACAGACTTTTCCTTGTGGTCTTTCCGTGTAATGCATTGAACTCCCTGGATATCTGTCAATGCCTGCTCAGACAGCTCTGACATCACATATTCAATCACACAGACAGTGTTGCCAGATTGGGCAGATTACCTCCAAACTGGGCTACTTCTATGTTATTGTGTGGGGGTATAAATGGCTTTGGGCGGGTTCACCATTTTCAAATCTGGCAACACAGAGCAGCTTATGGTTTCACACACTGTATTGGGTCCAATTATGTCATAGTCATGTATGCTAAATCCTTCCTTTAGCTTTTCAAAAGCCTCATAATATGTGAATTTGAATTACATGGCACCTGTACCAGGCTCTGTGCATGTGTGAATTGGGTCTTTTCAGAGACGTTCGGGCCTACAATGCTTGCTGATTTATGTGGAGCTCTGAATCCTCCGTGGCTCTCTTGGTACTTCTGCAGTGCTGTAATGAAACTTGGAGAGCTTGAGCGCTGCTGGTTTTTCGGCTTAATAATTCATCCCCTCCTCTTACTTTATCCAGTGCCATTAATTATTTAAGACCACAATATTATCGGTGTCAAGCTGGCCATTTGCACGGAACGCAGCTCTTTGAAAGCGTTTGCTCGAGAATTTGTACGTTTCATATCTAACCGCATGGTCCCCTGGTGTAGACAGCTGGAATAACAACTGGTAAGGGACCTTACCTTGAATTCAGTCACAAACAGTAATGGTTTCTTTATGGTGCTAATCTGTGGTGCCTGGGTTGTTCACCCGACTCATAAACTATGGCTACTTGTATGTTTGCAGCCCACTGTTTATATTTTTCAACTGTAATGGGAATAATTGATTCAGAGTGTGTTTTGTAAAAGCCTGTGTTCAGTACATCAGTGCTTGGCACAAAGTCAATTCCTGAAGAATTACTTTTGCTTCACAAGTCATCATTAAATTATACATATCCAGTCTTATGGAACTTCAGAAGAAAGCAGACCCAACACTAACTAAAACACTGTATGCTTGCTTGCACAGGTCTGTTCACATTTGTGTGTGTGTGCATGGAGCTGAACAATATTGCAGATTGTGGAGTTCCCGATTTACCATCCCAAAAATAATTACATCACCTGAACATCCATCCATTATCTACACCCGCTTACCCCAATCAGGGTCTTGTGGGGTGCTGGAGCCTATCCCAGCATGCATTGGGGGAGAGGCAGGAATACACTCTGGACAGGTCGGCAATTTGTCGCCGGGCACACACACCATTCACGCCCAGACTCATACGAATGGCCAATTTAGAGACCCCAATTAGGATACCTGCATGTCTTTGCATGTCCTCCAAGTACTAGTTTCCTCCCACAGTCCAAACTCCACACAGAAAGGCCCACGCCCACATCATCTGAACAGCTGTAATATTTTTAGATCTTATAGTGGTATGGTAATTACCCCCATAAAGTGATTGGTTGGAACTGCTTGCAAATGACTCCAGCTTTTTGTTACACTTCCATTATCTACAGCAATTGTGCACAGTCGAGTATACAGTCAAGCACTCGCACTTACTTAGAAAGGCATAAGAATAAAAGATTGCTTCTTGCAAGTAATCAAACTCAGTCTCCTGTACAGTACAGCTACCCCTTGCTGACCAATTACAGTCAAACGTGTCAGCCCATCTTGTAGGAGGGCAATCATCCGAGTCCCAAACAACCAAGTGTCCCAAATGAGAAAAGCCGACTGAATATCATAATTTTTCATGCTGGCATTTTTAGTAGTTTAATTCCCATTTCCTTGATGCAGGTTCACTCCTCCACCACATCTGAAATGCCGCTGAATAAATGGAATTGGAGTATCCTCACTGAACTAAAGCAGTTACATGCAAGAGGTAGAGATACAATATCTCTCTCTCTCTCTCACACACACACACACACACACACAGCAGACTGAAGAGTACATAGGGGGAAAAGTAGACGGTTCTCCAGTAGCAGGCAAAATGAAGCCATTCAGGAATTGCATTGTTCAGTTACAATCGTTGGTGAGGTCCCACTAACAATATTCAGCCAATAATGTTTTTGTGGCACATTTGGTTGGTAGTTTTTGCAACCTTCAGGCTGAGCGGAACCAGATTTAATTTTAAAATTATTTATTTATTTATTTTTGGTCCTATGTTTGGAATTTGGGGTGGGTTTTCAGGAGCTGGGGTCAGCGTCTCCCCTTCTAAACTTGGATACTTTAAATCACAATCCCCTGGGCCTTGGGGAAACTTTCACTGACATTATAAGCTTGTCCACTGGCAAATTCAGTGGTCTCATTTGCATACATAAAGATGAGCCCATCTGGAAAAAACTGCTGTTATAAAAAGCTAATCTTTTTTGATTCTTAAGTCTGAATTTGCTTATCTATAAAAGGAAAGCAGGATGGACCAGAGGAAGATGCTGGTATGAAAACAGGTGTTCACCAAAAGAGGGCAGCAGTGTTCCAGGTCCTCGCTTGGTCTGTGGCTATGTACACACATTAAATCCAGGTAAAATCTATTAATTTATTTTTACAAATAAAACATTTCAATTTTGTGAGGCAATGACTTGGTGCATTGCAGTTCCGGCCACATGTCACATGCTGCTACACACACACACACACACATATGCACAAGCAAGCATGTATATACGCGCACACACATGCACACACACACACACACACAAGCACGCATGTATACACGCACATGCTCACACACACACACATGCATGCGCACATGCACACACACACACGCACAGAGGGATATTATTTACATTTTGGGGTATTCAGAAGGTCGTTGTTTCCAGCTAAAGGTGTGTGAGGATAATGCAAAGCGAACATTTTAGCTTACTGTTCTCTGTAGTTTCCGCCTTGTTCCGCATGCCCCCTGACTTTTTAAAGTCAGCTTAATAGGACATGACTGGCTGCAAACAAACGCATCCCAGGGACACCAGCCCTTCTGGGGAGAAGAGCCCAGCTGAGAGATGATCACCCTTTTAAGCAAGGGTGCTCTGGTTCAGAGGGTTTTCCAGCTGTCTTTAAAGAGCTACCCCCCTCAGAACACAGGAAGGAAGCTAAATGGCTTTAATCAGTGCGATGATTGATTGAATCAGGTGGTTAAGTGGTAGACTGCAGAGAAGCAAGCAGAGAATACAGGCCTGATTCTTCTGGGACACACAGCTCTGCGTGAACGCATACATTTATGCAGATATTTGTGTAGGTTACAACGGAACAGCCTCCTGTATAAGCAGTAACATCCAACAGTGCGCCACTGTGCCATTTGTATGTAGATTGGTTGTACATTTGCAACCGGCAGATTTCTGCATTTATTCAGACCTCAATATCACACACCGCTGAATGGCAAATGCACTGATCTTTTAAAAAATATTTCATGCAGTTTTTCAGGATATTCACCAAATTTAAAATCGATATTACGATGCAAGCCAAGGTTCTTCTTCGCGAAACTTTTTCAATCACCGAAATTAACCTCTTGTAAATGCCGGTACTATGCAAAAGCTTAGCTTGTGGCATCACACAGGGGGAATGAGATTGTGCATTTCGCTTGTGAATGCCAATGCTTTGCTAAAGCTAAGCACGTGGCATCACTAGACGAGGGGAAACAGATTTAGCCGCAATGAAACCAAGGCTGCCAGAGCTTAACGCACGCGGGGGAAACAAAGTCGGATGGTGAAGGACAGAGCGAGCAGCAGGTCTGCCGGTAGCACGAGTCTACGTCACGCCCACAAGACAGCTGAGCTCAGAGACATGATTCCTATGAAAAACACCGACAGAGATCAGAGCAGCAGAGGAGGCTGGGAGCAGGCAATAATCACCCACTTCTCCAGACCAATCCATTTGAAACGTGCCACATTTACAGGTACAGAGATATATCAGTGTGAATCCAGAACTGTGCCCTCAAGTGTGTCATTTTTAGACAGTATGTATTATTATCATTGTAATTGTAATTATTATTATACTTATTATTATTTAAATGTCTGCCCAGTTAACAAATACATCATAGTGCTATTGCACACTTCATAAAATGTGTTCATCAAGAGGAGTATGACGGGATGCTGGGAAATCAATGGTCCTGTTACATTACATTACAGGCATTTGGCAGACACTCTTATCCTGTTCCATGCACTCCAACCACAATTTAGTGCATTTCAACATCTTATCAGCAAGTGACTATCCAATGAAACCTTGCCACAGCCTAGAAAGCCATTCTAGCAAATTATGGTTCTATTTACCCGTGAATGTCTGTAGGACCCAGCCAGAACTGCGGCCGCTACATGAATCGCAATGAACAGGCATTCGTTATTTGCAACCAAATAAAGCATGGCCCCTAGGTATTAAGAGGAAGGAGGTACACATTAATGATGGGAAGCACACTTGACTGAGCAGGATCTTTGATACCCCCTGATGGTTTTCCATTGAACCAATTGGGAGCATGACTGATGGGCACAGGCGTTCGAATGGAAGGCAATCCTTTATGAATGCAGTGGTGTCATTAGTGCTGGCATCCGACATTATTCAACCCTTCCCTTGGGTATGTGTGTGCTTATTTGTGAGTGCAGGGATTGGACATAACAAAGGGCTACCTTAACTAGAATTGGAATATTTACTGCAGCTCAGTGGCCAATAGTGGCCATTCGCTTCAATGACAGACCACACCCCCTTTCCTTGCTTTATTGCTCTTCCCAGGTGATGCGCTTGAATAATTCTGTTCTCCACCAGACACCATGATAGCACATTCATAGCCATTTGTGAAACATTCACCTACCCACGTCTCCGTCGTCTGGCCTTTAGAACTTTGGCTCACACCATCGCAATGCGCTCCAACGTACAAAATGGCACCCTGAAGATGCCCTTCGCTCTCCTTGTCTTTTCTCTTGGCCCACTTAATCAACATCAGGATCTCCCTAGGGGACCTGTGGGGGATCACAGATGTCCATCACTGTCACTGAGCCAGGTGGGACAGCACCTGTGCCCTTTCTCTATTTACAAAACCTCTGAAATCTCCCAGCTTGCGCATTGCCCTCATCCTCCAAGGTACCGCATTTGGCAGAGACCAAGCAGACACCTGTGATAACACCAGGGGAGCGAGCAGAAGCAGCCGAAAACATTCACTACAACTAGATGCCAACTTGAAAAAGTACAGAATACAGTATCTGCTATTGTGGCTGGGAAGATTACCATACAATCAAACTACCAAATTAACCCATGACCGGAAATGCAATATGTAATAGAAATATACATAAAATAATTTGGAAGGGACTGTGCCCATTCTTTTATTTGAGTGTGACATCATATTTACCCATTTGTCTTATTTGGGAATCAAGTGACACCACCACAAGTGTCCACTTAGTAACCCCCATTACATTTGACTCAGAATGCATATCAGTCCACATAGGAGTGCAAAAGCAATGTTTCACCAGTAGAGGTAGGAGTTGCATTCAATTTTACAAAGCCTATACTCTCTGTGCTTGTTTTGTTAAGGCCTTTCTGTTGCATGTCACCAAGTTTGAGATCATCTCCAGGAGACTGCAGTGCTAACTAGCCCGTACGTTGTAGTGTTTTGTGCTACTCCTTCAATTTTAATTAAGTGGGATAACCTATACAATAGTGTCAAGGAAAAAATTGTCATCGATCAGTACTAATATTGTGCATGCATAGACGCCATTGTAACCAGCATACCTTAATTCACAATGTAAAGACAATATGAGTAAGAAATAATAACAAGTGTCTTTCAACCAAAATAACATATTTGCCACATAACAAATGACCACTATATGCCATAGGCCAGTGGTAAGCAACCCTGTTCCTGGAGCTCTACCATCCTTTAGGTTTTCACTCCAATCTGAACAAAGCACACCTCAGTCAACAGCTAGATATCTCTGTTGAGCTGCTAATTAGTAGAGTCAGGTGTGCCAAATAATGGTTCAAATGAAAACCAACCGGACGGTGGATCTCCAGGAACAGGGTTGGTTATCAATGCCATAGGCTGTAACTTGGCCAAATGCCAGTCATGTTAAACATTAAAATAGTGCCATGTTAATAAGGACACAAGAACATCAAACAGGCCATTCAGCCCACATCTGAGCATTATTTGGCCGTGTTTGGAATCACTTCGCGAGAGTAACGGGTTCTTTGGTGCAAAATGAGTAAGATCACATGACGGAATCAGCGTAATAATAGGCCTATGCCCAGGCAAACAACTGACACCGACGATTGTGAGGCACAGACACGGGTCACACAGTGAACCATTATGCTAAACTGGACGGTTTATGGAGATAGCTACTTGCTATAATATGACACTTGGATTGAGCTGTGCGATTTGCTTATCGACCGTTTAGCTACATGAAGGCCTTTACTGGTGCAATTGCTATCCCATTATTATGTTTATGGTTGGGTTCCATTGAAGCCAGTTTCAAGTAATTAATGGTCATGCAAATTGTAATCAAGTTTCGGTGCCAACCACATTAGCCTACGATTGTTGGTCAGTGGCAAAGTTATTACATTTGAGAGTTTGCAGTTTGGTGAAAACTGACGTGTTATTTGAAATAAACTGCATTACGCTGAAAATATTGGGTTCCTTTAACTTCCTTCTTATCAAGGATGATAAAACAGAAAACAAACGGCAATGCATTAAAAAAGTCGGCATAAGAGTAATTTGTCAGATTGCAGACATTAAGAACTTTGATGTTCTTTACAATCACTGTAAAAACGCCATTAAGGAAGCGTTTAGATATGCAGTGCGACTCACTGTGAAGCCAAATGAGCTACGTTGTCGTTGTTTGGATTTTGTGTAGCAAAGTGAAACACCATCTTCGCTCGTCTTTGTTCACCTGGAGTGTGCAGAAGTTGGTGAAATCGGCCGTGAGTTAGGGTACAGCAGCCAATGCTGCCACGTGCATTTGTTCCTACTCAGAACGTTGCTATAGTACAACTCGAATGCACGTTTAATTGACCCTATTTTAGGAACTAGTCAATGAACAGAGGCTGGCTTCTCAATTGTCCAAGGGAATGAAAAGCAGCAAGAGCGATTTTGGCTGAAAGTAACTTCACAGAAATGTGAAAGTTCACGGTCAGTTATTGGGGCACAATGAGCACATTTTGCGACAGGTCTACACGCGTCTCTTTAACAAATGTTCTAACTAATTGTCAATAGCAGGTTTGTCTGAACGAGTGTGCAGTAAGTAGCTTCTCCTTCTCTCAACCTCAGGCGAAGTCGATAAGCATGATGCCTCATCACTTGCTTTTAGTCTACTGTTGATAGTGCTTTAACTAGAGCACCATGGTGCTTATGTTAGTTGCAGCCATGAAATAAAAAATAAATAAACACCGAAAGTCCAATGACGGCTATAATTAATCAGCCATTTACAATGCACAGCCCTCTAACCCATGTTTATGGGTTAGAACAGCATGTTTATTCCAAGATTTGCTGATCAATTGGATCAGTTCTCAGGCAACTAATTCAGCGTGCTCCTTCCGTTGGAAAGAGGTTACAAGATTGATTGACCAAGATAATTGCACCTGAATCCTTAAGGTGGAATGAATTAAACCTCCTAAGGAACATGACAATGGAAATTGTAATGAGTCACAATTAAAAACAAAATCATTAAACCATTAACAGGCATGTTTTCCTTTATCGCGATTAATTAAGAAATTTGCTGGAAGGATAAGTCTACAAACACAGCAGATGCCCAGTTTGGGAAGTCCCAACTTAATTTACAGATGCCATTTCAATTGCCTGTGTTGTTTGACAATGGAGGGAGGCAAATTTGAGCAGTGTTCAGACAGGTTTCCAATACATGGAGCCAAAACAAAGGCTAAACCTACAGCCATCCAACTATACCAACCATTCCTTCACAATAACAGGGAAGTTATGATAGATTCAGAACCTGGCTGGCATATGAATATCCTGTCCCATTTCCTCTGGGGAGATTACATTTCGGAAAGCCCAGAAAAGGATGATTTTCTGTTTACATTAGACTTGGTTAGGGGTTGTTCACTCCCTCCAAAAAAGTTAATGCGCAATTCGATAGTGTGCATAAGCCTACAAAGTTTATTTGGAAATTTCATGTGAAGAGTTATGTACAGAGAAAATAATTGCACAATAGCAATGGCTTCCAGCAGCTGTCGAGCAATATCCAGCATGCATTGCCTAACTATGCCAGTATACAATGCAGTTGTTTTAGGGTAAGAATGTATTCTTATGAGAAATGTGTATTATTATAATTTTATGAAAAATATATTATATATATATATATATGTGTGTGTGTGTGTGTGTGTGTGTATGTGTGTGTGTGTGTTTTCAAATTTCTTAATTTATCTTGTACCATATTATGCTTGCCCCAGCTCAGTTAAGGTTTTTTAAACAGATTTATTTCTAGGCAACATTTTATAACATCAATAAAGGACAGTGCACTACAATAAGGTGTATATGCATGAGCATGCTATGTCAATGATACTGTTTGACATTTGGATTAAGGATGACTCCATGGTATATTTTAAAAAGATCAGAAGGGTCTTTATTATGGAGTATAGCATTGTACATAAAAGCACTTAGTTCAAACAAACAAGATTCCCTTTTATTTTTTTCAAGTTATTTGTTACATCTACTGTATGACAGTTATACTGTACTCCAAGGCCAGTATTCATATTTATGTTGACAGTTACATAGAGTCCATTAGCATACTTTCAAGTACAGTGCAGAACATTCATCCCTTTGGAAAACACCCAGGGAAATGTGCATGCTCATAGGTGGGCTCCCTCAGTCAGACTGTTTAGATCTGCAGTACTGTATCATTTCTCGCCTCCTCTCCTAGAGCTATTAGGAGCTGTGAGCGTATCCTAGCAACCCAATTCTTGGCTGGCTAATTGCCAGGGAAATACCTGCGGTTGCCATGACCTTGGCTAAACTAGGTCACTGTACAGTCATTTTATTCAGGCACGGATGGAAAGCACCCTAAAAGGCAGAAAGCTGGACCTTGCAAGATTGAAGCTGGCAATATGATTGTCTCCACACATGCTCCCACTTCAAGAGTATGTAAGGTTGTTCTATAAAAATAAAAAAAAATAAAAACTAAACTGGATTTACCAAACATCTTTAAATTGCCTTTGTGAAGAACAATGTACACTATATGTATGCATAGTCAAGTCACACAGACGCATACACACACACACACACACAACCTTTAAGAGCTACAGCTGCGGTGATGTTTGTCTGGGTTGATTTATTATGGTTTCCCCTGAGACCATAATAACCATATTTGTCAGCTTTTTTTGGGCGGGAATGATGGCTTGAAAGAAATATGAAAAACTATTGAGAATTCAGAAGTTCCCCTACATTCGGTTATATCACGTTTTATAATGTTTTGCAAAATAAATTTAATTTATTTATCAAGTATTTATACGTACTCCTTGCAAGTTCCGTTTTTATGTGACTTCTTATGCAAACAGCAGCAGTTGCCTGTATTTACTACGCCATGGTGTCAAACAGTATCCTGTCCTGTGCTTGGTTTCAAGAGCCATAAGGACTCTCGTTTAGAACCTTTGAGGAAAATAAGTGTGCCCGTTAGTCCACAAAAGTACAATATACACCTTAAAATGTAAAAATGGCAATGGACTCTTCAGTGAACACCTTCTTCATTGGCATATGCCTGGGGTGGCCAATTCCATTGTGAAATTATCTAATTTTCTAAATACGCGTTTAGATGAAACCACGATAAGATGTTTCCTTCTGGGACACAGGGGGCGCCTTCGGCTGTCATTCATAAACTTATCAACAAATGTAGCACAAATATCAGTTATTAAATGATAAGGCTAATTAAATAATTAAGAACAGAAGTTGGCATGAAATCCAGAAGTTCAGTACAGGAACACACGCCTTAGGTAACACACCTCCACACACCTCCTCAGGAAGGGGAAATAAGCAGTGCAGTCTATAAATATTTGGACAGTGACACAATTTTAGTTGTTTTGGTTCGGTACTCCAGTCCATTGAATTAGAAATGAAATAATAAATATGAGCTGAAAGTGTAGACATGTATTTGAGGATATTTACATGATCCATACTTACAGACAATATTACAGTTTCCCATATTTAAGAGCAGCTCTGACAGCAGCTCTTGATAAGAAAGTGATCTGATCTCCATGATCCATGGTCACTCTATTTACTCTATTAGCAGTATTCAAAGCCAAACTGTGGAATACACTTCCATTTAAAAGCTTCCAAAGCATGTTTGAGAGTTTATCTGACAACTCTGAAATGTTAAAAAAGGAATCACGTGCACTCTAAAACATTAGACTGAGTGTTAACTGAGCTTTACAAAAGGTTGGAGAATTCCAAGCATGGAGGGCTGGGTCGAGCCGTTAAACCTCAGTGAAGACCTGAGAAAATCAGACAACCTGCTCTCCAAATAATGGCCTCAATTCCAAGATGAGGTATAACCACAGGAGATTCCCTGACACTCAAGAAGTTTCTCTGTTATACACTGTGCTTATTTTGGGGAAATATTTCCTTTTTTCAAGGGTGAGTAAGTCGCAAAGTATAAGGTGAGGATAGACACATTCAGCCGAAAGAAAAAAAAAAACAAGGTAAAAAAAGAAGGAAAGGCAATCTCAGTGTGTCTTGACAATCTAGAATTGGCACCCCACCCCCCAGCTACTGTGAAATTCAGCCCACAGACGTTGTCCAATCATCCGTGAAATCCCGTAGCTTTACTCCTGGACATCCATGAAAGCAGAAGTGGCACAACTCGATCCACTGATCAGGTTCGGTGAAGCACTTAATCAGAATCCTTCATTAGACAGCAGGTCCCTGTTCCCATTATTTTGTTAATGCTGCACTCCACTGGGAGAAGCCGGTGACCTTGAGAGAGCAGAGGTCGTGGAGAACAAATGGGCTTGTGGCGCGGGGCATGACTTGAAAATAGAAAGTGCCAGAGCTGCTGTTTACACGTTTTGATGTGTGGACACTGTGGCCGGCTCTGAACGCTGATTGAAAGACAAATAGCCGAGCGTGTTGTGAAGTGCGATTTGTGTATGCCAGGATTTATTGAATATACTCACGGTTAAATATTTTTCAGTGCAGCACTGACTGAAAGGTAGCTTCATTTCAAAGCCAGCATTGACAGTTTAACGCAATGAAGACACTTATTTCGAAAACAAAATAAATACAAAAAAGCACAGTAGCTTCAGTTGTTTATATTTATATGAAAAATAGTAAATCTGTACACAGGTAGCTTTGGTTATCCTAAATATGACATGTAGTGATTTTGGAAATCTGCAAATTTGAGTGTAATAATAATTCAGCTGGCTCTATTGGGTTGTGATGATGGATCCATATCTCTTCGCCATAGATTCATTGGGAAAATCGACATGCACAGAACTGGATATGTTTTCCATTAATGCAATTGTTAAAATATTGATCCAGCCAGCACCTAATTTGGTACTAGTGGTTAACCTGATGAATGGCAACAATCAGTTGTATTTGTGCAGAATGGACAGCTTTTGACCGTAAAAACCTTCACTCATCTATAAAGGAAAACAAGCCCCTTATCCCAGATACCAAGGATGATTTAGCAGTCCAATTCAATTTTCTCTCCCTCTAAAAAGAACTGAGGCATTGCTTTTAAAGCAAGACTTCATTCTCATCAATTCACATTTTTTCCCTAGGTATTCTGTCTGCCATATGCATGAGATCCTTCAGCTATTAAATGTCCCTGTGAAGCCTGGCATTAGAGGAAACTGAGGTATGTAAATGGAGTCCATGGTGATTGAACCCTTCTCATAAGAATGGGCGTGAAATGCTAAAATGGTCATTTCAGTAGTCGGATTCCTTATAATTAAATTTGTTTTCAAATTGTACACGAATGTCAGAGGTTGTAACAAGTAGCCCTGGAAGCTGTATACATTCCAATGTCACATGGACAAACGTACAGAAAGGTGACACAGATACATTTTACTGCCCAAGAGTGTTGATTAGTATGAAATGGCAATGGAAGCTTTCTTCAAGTCTTCCAGAATGATCTGACTTCTAAACACTGTTTGTTTAATCTAGCCATCTATGACACCTCAATGTCAATTTTTAGTTGTTTCTTGTGTGCTAGACTCTTGGCACGTGCAGTACAAGAAACTAAAACCTAATGAATAGTAGAAATGACATTTAATGAAAAAAAAGAAACCTAAACCTATTTTTTTTTTAAAACTACACACTGCCTTCATGTTCACAATTTCTGTTGTGAGAAAAACTAGTAAAGCTGAGTTTATCATAAAATCATTTTTGATATAGCAAAATGACATCTTGAACTTCAAACACAATTTATAAATCTAACAAATTCTTAGTTTTATGACAACTTTTTGGTAAACAGTACCTTGTACTGACAATTATTATTATTTTGTCACTTCTTGTTCATCATGACCAACATCATCACCATCATCACCACCACCATTATCACCACCATCACCATCATTCTTCTCATTTCAGATTTCCCTAGAGTTGTTTATGGGTTGAAAACAGTTCTTCGCTCCTGTCAGCTCCACCTCCACAAAGATTGATACACTCAACGTGAAATTTGAAAATAATCAAGATAAATAGCTGGGGCCCATTTCACGGCTGCCGTTGCCCTCCCTCACAGTTTGTAATTGCCCATCAAACATCGCAGTCATGGTGTGCTCCCCAGGGCACTGTTACCCGTCTCCGCGTTTACACAGCGGGCCGCTCTACAGCCGCTCCCCGCTCGCAGCCCGCAGACTGCAGCTGCACCGACTGCACGCCCGGCTCCTGTAATTAATCGCAGAGGTGGGAAGATGGAGATTGTTTTCTAAATTGTCTTTCATACGTCTTTCTGAAGTGGCCGATTTCGCTGACCCCCCACACAACGCAGGTTATTAAAATCAACAATCTTTTTTTCTTCTTCTAGAAAGGATAATGACTCTGTTGACAAAGTGTTGGGGAAAACATAAGAAATAAAGGCCATTTTTTGTTCTACATAATGCGAGATGAATGAATGAATGACTGCATTTGTATAGCACTTTTCTGAACGCTCAAAGTGCTTCACAGTGATGATGGGGAACTCACCTCAAGCACCACCAATGTGTAGCACCCACCTGGGTGATGCACGGCAGCCATTTTGCGCCAGAACGCTCACCACACATTAGCAAAGGTGGAGAGGAAGAGAACATTTTTTTTTTTTTTTTTGCCAATTAAATCAGGGGATGATTAGGTGGCAAGTTTGCGAGAGCCAGATCTGGAAAATTAGCCAGGACACCGGGGAACCCCCTACTCTTTGCGATAAGTGTCATGGGATCTTTAATGACCACAGTGAGTCAGGACCTTGGTTTAACGTCTCATCCGAAAGACGGATGTTCTACATAATGTGGGATGGACTCTTTGCTAGTTCTTTCCTTCAACATCTTATAACATGGGTGGGCGATTCCAGTCATGGAGGGGAGTGTTTTTCTTTCTACCAATTATTCTGGTAAATGAGCTAATTGGCTGTACACACCAATACTGGTTCACTCGTAGATTAGATCACAGCAAATTGTTTCATATAGGGACACACAAATAATCTCTCACTGTCATTCATACACATACAGTAGGTGCTAAAATGTGGCTAAAATGTTGTAGATGTTAGTGTTAAATAAGTAATTAAGTCAGAGCTTGGCATGAAAACCAGATACAGCCCTCGTTGCCCACCAGTCTAATAATCACCCTTTTTCTCCAGAGTGGATGAACTTCATGGTGTCATCAGGGCCTGCCTGACCTGCGGATTCTGTGCACTGTGGCACTGTATTCCAAAGGCCCTGACTGACAGGGGCCCTCAAAAAATATTAAAAGAGGATTAATAACCTATATGTAAGTTATTGAAGTTGTCATTCAAATATTTTATTTACAATGTACTAATAAAACAAATGTTTTTTTTTTCTCTCCTTTTCTTGGGGTGGTGGGTCCCAATAGGGAGATCTTTCCATGGGGCCCAAAATCCCTGTTTGCACCTCTTTCTGTGCAGTTACAAAAGAGGATCAAGCCACAGGCACAGAGCCGGCTGTGTCTATGATCACATCATCAACCACCTGAAAATGTATTTTGTCTGATTCTGAATTCTGATTTGTCTGACAGAGAAAATAAATCTAAGCCAATTACACATCCATAACTTTTATTGAAATGGAATGATGTTAAATCAAACAGGAACTGTACAATACTGTACCAAGGATTCATTTATTTTGACATGCTATCTTTAAGAACCACTACTGTATTTTTAGCTGCAGCAAACACAAAATGTATTTGCTTCTGGGTTTTCAGAATGTTGAAAAATGTATATATTGTACTGTATTCCATCAAGCTGCTCTGATAGACTGTGACATTTTAAAAAAGGTTAGTTTGGCAACATATTACAGTATAGTGACCCATGTATTCAGTCAGGTCTGCTAAGCAATCTTAAGGGAAAAAAGTTTGTGTTGTAATATGCCACAATACTCATTAGAATTTTAAAACTAAAAAGTTGAGAACTTTGAATCCAAAAAATCATGTTACAAATAAAATGATGACTTATACAGTAATTCCTAGTTACCCGATTATATAGTGTAGGGTGCCAATCACGCACTTCATAGAGGAAACTGTAAATTAGGAGGTGACAAATGCTCATTGCTATCATGGCAATTGGCCTACGTTTCTGTACTGTGCGTAATACAAGTCGCCCAGGGGTGTCCAATACTAAACACAGCCAGCATCACCCAGGCCTCTTATATTTACAGTGCATCTGCAGGGAGGCTGTCAGGCAGGAGGCTGATTAATCACACAAGGCATTGCCACAGCACAATCTAATCATTTTTTAAACATGCACCTGATAGAAACACAGTACCGGAGGTCAGAATAAATCTTCATTGTTTTTTCTGGAAGGTAAACACAACACTAAACGGAGCCTCAAATGAAGCGTTCCATTTGATCCTCCTCTTAACCCACCGACCTTACTCGACATCAGAATTTCTACCCTTCCTATTCTTTTCTATGAAAACTTCACCATTAAATCGACTAAAAGAGAACTTAGTTTTGCTCCATCCACCCCAAATCACAAAAAAAACCAACACAAACAGAATAAAATCAACAAATGAATAATCTGCTCTACTGCCTATAATACTGTAGTAGCCAAAAACTGAACAGACAACCAAATGGGAGTAAAAACAGAAATAGCATCTGCAATAACCTCTAATTAATACCAAGATGCTCATTAGAATTACTGCAAAAAGCCAAGCATTAAATAAAGAATAAACTACAACAGGCTCTGCAGTTGTATAAAGTTGTATGACAGTAACCATGACAGCGGTGATGTCACACACTCCCAAAGCATTGCGGTCCGCCAATTTGTTTTACGTTGCCTTGATCAGTGTGTCTGCTAAGTGTTATTAGTCTCAAGAATATAAAAATCACCAATAAGGCAACTAATGATAATTTGGGTGTAAAGTTAACTGAACAAACAACAAAAAAGTAAATACCACGACACTGCTAACCTATCTGTACACAGCTATACCTAGAACAATACTATCCCAAAGGACTTCCAAGAAGAAAGAATTAGGATAGTTAAAGAGGGTCAAGGGAGCCATGGTCCAAACTGAGATGTGGGTCTTCAGACTGTATCAGATGATGGGTAAGGTTTCTGCAGCAGACAGGATACTTAACTAGCATGCAGGGGGAGGAGCCAAGCACCAAGAGTTTGCAGCTATGGCTGGATTGTTGGGTCTGATGATGTTTTGAAGACATAATGACCGGTCCCTTTTGCTGCCTGACAGGATAGCACCAACGTTTTGAATCTGATGCGAGCCCATGATAGTAGCTGGTGGAGATGAGCAGGGGACTAAAATGACTGAGCGTGGGGACGATGTAGACCACACAAGAATTCTGGATGAGCTGCAGAAATCTGTGAGGAGTGAAACCCTAAACTGCTTAATAAAGCATCACTAAATGGCATCCCCATTTCCCTTATTTTCTAATCTGACATCTGCTGTCTGTATGACCAGTCATTAGACAAAATTGTTTTGCCCCCACAGACTAGCCATTACACAAGATTGTTTGGCCCCCACAGACTAAGCACATTATCCTGAATAACGGATGGGAAGGAAAAAGTGTTAAAAACGTTTTAATCTAAAATGATGATGGTGGCAGTGTGATGGAAGCACGGATGGCAGAGCTCGGTCAATATTCTGAAGAACCCTTTCAGACTCAGGGGAGGGTTTTAAGGGTACTGGCCAGAGCACAAGATCACCAGGCCAGTGGACACAGACGCAGGCACGCACACCTGCCCGTACGCACGCACACACACACACACACACACACACACACACAAGCACACCTGTAACGGGCCCAGCGATAAATACAATCTCAATCAAATATCCATAATAAAACAGCACGCACAATCATTCACATGTATTACACTAAAGTAGTCGCTTTGATTCTGTTGCGGTTTCATCAAACACTACACCCTCATTCGTGACAATTCCTCTTAACTTCAAACTAACCCCGAGCAGGAAACACAAAATGTCAAATGGAAAAGAGTGCTGTTATGAACAGATATGGAGAGATTCCATTAAAGTCCCAGGAGTTTTCTAGACGAAGAAGTTGTGCCATAAAAGTGTGGTATTATTCCTATAAAAATGCTTTAGAAACTCAGTATATCACTGCCTAATATATTCAGTGGTAGGCTGTTCTCTTTGCTGGAACGTACTGTGCTGGGGGACACTTTTTTTTCAACCAGTCCCATTTTTTCAGTAAAAACGAAAGGGCATAGACTCATGAAACAGAGCGAAATCCAATTTAGCCCCTAATGTCTTTAGCTTAACACCTACAGTACCTTTATGTTTTTTTTATATATATATATAACAGGCTAATCTGTAGCTGCACCTCATCTTAAATCTGACAGCAAGATTCTCATCTCGCCCTCATCTTTTCATTATTGATCCTCTCTACTGTAAAATACACGGCCGAGGCACTAGACAAAGATTTACGGATCCCCAAGCTGATACTGCCAATGCTATGGCCAAAACAGTAAATGATATTTAGCATTACAGCTGCTTAATTAGCACATGCATGATTTATCTCTTTATTTTACTGCAGATATCGGGGCTACTTTGACTTGGCGATACTGTTGCAGGGCTACCAGAACTAATGAGTTCAGGTCTTCGAGGACTGCAGTAAATCATGGTTTCCTGCTGTCTTCAAACCAGAAGCACTCCCAGAGCTCAAGGGGGGGGAATCTTCATCAATTTAATCGAGTCGATGATCAGTCAAGGCAGGTTGCTAAGAGCCTTTCTTGAGTAAACTGTCCGGGGTGAAGCAGCCTTTACCGCCACGCAACGACGCGGCAGAAGGACCACCCGGTTTCTCACTCCCAGACTCACATCGGCACGGCGGGAAACAGAACTTAGCATTTAAATTTAAATTTTGCAACCGGCATTCAAATTCCATTCAAACAAACAAGAAGACAAAAAAACCCCCAAAAACATCTCTCTTCCTCGCCTGGCCATAAAGACGTACCAGCAGGCCTCGGGGTTATGGCGGTGTGTCCGTGGTAATCAGACCCCCCCCCCCCCACAGAGTCTGTCACACCGGCAAGAACAGAGTGCCCTGTTTAGGCGGGCACCTTTCAGCGCTTCACGCTGGGCGGCCTTGCCTGCTCGCTTTTTTAAAGGAGAAGGCGGTGGGAGGAGGGGTGTGTGTGTGTGTGTGTGGAGAGGGGGGCTCAGGTGCGGCGTCCAAACTCATTTCGCCTCACTCGGGCTCGGCGGCGTGCTCGCGGGGGCCCGTCACGGAATCGCCGGACCTCATTAATGGCGAAAAGAAGAAAAGGGGGCCCGGGAGACCGCGGTGTGCGCACATTAAGACGTACTAACGGCGGAAAAAATGAGCAATTATAAACTTCCCCAAGCGGTGAGTCAACGCCTGCAACCACAACCACTGGCTGGGTACAGCCGGGCAGGCTGCTGCATCATATTTTGAATATCATTGGCCGTCAGAGAGTCACAACAGGATCCGATAGGAACGTTCATAGTTTTTAATGGTGAAACCGACAAGCCGGCTGAGGATGTTACTAGCTGATAAGTAGTAGCGCATTGGTATCAGTGTGCTAAATATTTCCCTCTTGTATAGGTAATAAGCAATACCCTAATAATCCTCTCCATGATTTTTCTCTTGGACATTACAGCAAGTCGTAAGTCTGATTGATAACATGCAAGTAGGTTTGGTGGGACATAGGGAGACAGGTTACCCCCAATATTTTCATATGAATTAATTGCTAGAGTAGCTAGTCTCTCTTATGAGACCTGACGTTCGACTAGGTGAGATTAGGTGGTCCAGCAGTGTGTCTCCCCCAGAGTTGAAACCCACACCTATGATTAATATCACCATATTATTACCTGTAAAATGGCAGCCTTAAATTAATTTACACTTTTTAATTAGTTGCAGAACGGAGCAGTTTCTCCTGTCTCCACGGAATACACTATCACACATTGAATGCATTAAAATCTTTAACTAAACTTATAATTACATGCAATTATTGCAGAAGGTTAATTCCTGCATCAGTTTATTTTAATTTGACTAATTAGGGCCTGTAACTCACAGAAATATATTATATAAACCGTTTGAAAATAAACTACAAAGTTTGAACCAGATAAAGCTTTAAAGTTCAGTCACAGAGAAGCGAAGGAATGGCTTGTTTTGGTCTTCAGAATAAATGTTTTGTGTAGTACATAAAAACACTTCAGAACGGATTTGTCTCTCTCACATCAGAGCGCTGCGTTAGCAGGACGGTCTCTGTCTCACTTTTTCGGCAGCGCACGGATAGTGCCTGCTTTGATATCGCTTCTCATCTCGCTTCATCACCGCCCTGATTTACGAACTTGCTGAGGGGGCAAAAGGCTCTTTCGACTTTGAAGCGCTTTCTGTCAGATAAGCCACAAATTATTTGCACAAAGCGCATTTCGCCGCAGCAAACAAATATCAATGTTCACACTCCTGACCTAGCCAGCAAGTACACACAGTTCGGTGAAAGAGGACAGTTGCCACAGCAGTATCCAATCGCCTATAAAAAAAAAACCGCAGTGGAAACAAAGCTGGTCTGTTAAATAGCCTGGGTTGTTGCAAATGTAGAACAACTGAAACTTGAATACACCAAGTATACTGAGCCCGTGCCAATCAGCGTCATGAACAGAAGGAAAAAAGAAAGAAAAAAAAGCACACACATCAGAACAAATTGCACAGTGGCTTTTACAGCATCACAATTCGGCAAAAAATCTGTGACAATTTAGCTTGCCTGAAAAAGCTGCAACGTCGGCCTGCAAACTGCTAGAGTACAGAGTAAAGCGCTAAAGCAAGCAGTCAAAATCAAAATGCAGCTGTCAGGCTGGTTTTTATGTTTACGTGAAGAGTTGACAGGTTTTCGGTAATTGGTTGAGAGGAACGTCTGAAAACTTTCGTGCAACGTTCACCTTAAATATCCAATTAATAACACTGCTCACAAGAAGAAAAAAAGTCTCATTTCCAAGCAGAAATTTGAATTGGGATCTCCATATCCCCTCTCAATTTCCCCCGTCAGTCCAGGCATCGTTCTGAGATTCTGGATCGGTGTTCTGCTTACAGTATGTGAATCCAGGTGTACATACGTAGAAACAAACTATTTTCTTCAGGAGCAATACTTCCATGCAAAGAGGGTGTATTTTCGGTTAGAACTGCGTACAGTACTCCATTAATAGAATTTATATGTACAATTACAACTGCTGACTGTAACCACAGGATTTCAATGCCTACTGTATATATTGGCAACTGCTGTTCACTGAAAGGTTTCAGAAATTTCAGAAGGAGTGTTTTTGTGCGCCCGAGCGTTAGCCGTGGGCTGTCATATGTTCAGCGGCACCTGCTCGGGCTGCGCTTGATAATTGAAAATTGGTCACATGACACTTTATCCCTGTGCAATGCACAAGAGCCCAAGGACAGCGAGCCTGCTCTCTGACAGACGCCCATTTGTCTCCTGATGCTCCTGGTGAAAGAGTGGGCCGAAGCTAATAGAAAAGCCAGCCGTCGGCTCCGGGTAAACGCTGGCACGCTTGTGTTTATTTTATCGACGCTTCCCCTGTGAAGTTACACATAACGTAGAAGGAATTAGGTCATTCTTTACTTCTGTTCTTCCAGAGATGGCTTTTTCTTCCCCCCACCCGTTCGCATACTGAAGTACCGTGACCCGGCAGGCTATTCGCTTGCTTGCGTGGTTGGGCTTGACGTGCAGCGATTCACCTTGGAACACACAAGAGCTAAATGAACTTCAAGGATGAGGCTGTCAGCGAGAGGGGGACAGCGGCTGCCGCAATACTAATGTGAACAGCCATGCAGCAGCTAGGGAGTCCTTCAGACAGTATCAGCCAGTGGTCAAAGTGTCACCAACAATTCTCTCTAGCAGCCTATCAAAACACTGTACCTTGGATACTCAATATCCCTCAAATTGTACAGTGTTCCCATCACTAAGGGTTCTGGCATGCCAACTCCTTAAATACTCAGCCATTTAAATAATAATCGTACATCCAAAGATGAACCCAAAATCGAATTCAATGTGGGTAGTCTCCGAGATTAGCAGTCTCTGGTATCATATATTCCGAGGAACCTGTTGTAAAGCATTCTGAAAAGGTTATTACAGCCCATCTTTCACACTTGGAATTTAATCTGTTGACTCATGGCTTTCCCTAATTTTAGAGCCTGAGATCCTCATGACAGGGGACAGGGCAGGAGAGAGAGAGAGGGGGAGGGAGGGTGGGAGAGAGAGAAGGAGGGGGTAGTGTGTGTGTGTGTGAGAGAGAGAGAGAGAGAGAGAGAGAGATGCAAATGGATGTACAGTACCAAAAGACCTGACCACACAGTGGCCATCTTAGGACACACTAAAGAGCACTACACCATACAACTATTTGTAATTCATTCATTTTTATCTAATGAAAGAGTAATTGATAATGTTTATTTCTGAAGTGAATAATCTTACCATTTCAGACTGTGTCACTGGCTTTTATTAGACTGAGACTGACAATCTACAAACTGAAAAAAGTGCACAATCATTTTTTTAAAATACATACATTTTTAAGAGTTTATTCAGAAGTCAGTAGTGAATTTGGAATGGTCAATATTATTGAAGTCCATGGTTACAGCAATCTATTACAAGTCCTATACAGTACTAATACGAACGGAGTTAGTTGTATACACTCCAAAACCCCATTATTAAATAAGATCCGTAGTAAAGGCACTTGCATACCAGTTCTTTACAATCCCTGTCATTTAGAACACTAGAAGCCCTTTTTGGAATATGTTTGCCAGTTAACCTAATGCCGTGTTAATACAAAAAAAAAATGCATCATAAAATTTGCTGTTCAAAAAGGTCATAAAATCATATATACAAACCTCTGTACATACTGGGCACTTGGGGGAAAACACAAGCAGAACATTACGATTCAGTCAAAAGCAATCAACCCCCGTCTCTGTACTGCTCACGAGCTTCTTGGTCAGTGTGTAAAAAAGAGTTGGTAAAAGCTCCTTTCGAACTGCGTCTGCACTGTAGGTTCGGAGCTGTACAGGGAAGACTCAGCAGTTGGAGACCCGATTAATATTCTGTGCTAGAGGAGAGATTCCCTTCGGCAGGCAGCATCAGCGCACCGAAAGAATTTAAAAAAACAAAACAAAAAAAAGAACAAGAAATATTTGAGCAGGCCTGAATGAGGTATTCATCTCGTCAAGCTGTGAGTGGGTGGAGGGAGTGGAGGTAAGAATAGCAGAAATAAAATATCACAGCTCTGACTTTTGGGAGAGCGAGGGGGGGAAGGTGGGTTATTCGCATTGTACTCTTGTCTTTGTTCATTGTACGATTCCCGAATCGATGGACGTCTGCTTCCTCGTTGTCTTCGGTGGGGGCGGGGGAGGGGGTGGAGTCTTGCTGGGCAATGGGGGTGGCAGATGCTGAAAAACATACACGGACAAAGTGTAAAATACATTTAAAAAATAATTTATGCCAACCCAAACTATCCTACAGTTCTTTTCTTGGTAAAAAAACAAAACAAACAGAATTAACCCAGATTCAGCGATAAAGGACAAGCTCAGTTTTCAAAGCTTCCCATATGATCAAAGGCTGGGGTATTTAATCTGACAGGTGCGTTGTGGGTACTGTAGTTTCAGAATGAGGCGGGGGCAGACAGTGTGGCTGCAGGGCGGCCGTGTGCTCGTGCGCCCGGTCGCGCACGCACCCTCGCGCTCTCGACTCCCGCCGCGCTGAGACGAGCGGGAAGGCCGGCGGTTGGGCGGAGACCGGAGCGTTTACGATCGGTCAGCGTCAACGCGCCAGGAGAGCTTTTGGGTGCGGGAGGCAGGGCCTGTTCCCACTACATCACTGTCACCGGCCTGCCAGTTATCTGCTCGGCCTCCATTTTACTACCTGCCAGTAAACCGGTGGCAGGGGATAAATAAGATTGGTTAACGGACTGGCCGGGGGAGAGAGGAAGAAAAAAAAAAGAGAGAGACAGAAAAAAAAAAAGAATTGGCTTGTCTTCTTTCAGAGGCTCATCTGAACATGCTGATTAACACTGGAATAGCCCTGATGTATGTGAGGGGCCATGTAATCATCCCATTAATCACAGCCCCCCCCGCTACCGCTCGTGTTAAAGCCCCATAAATAACGCAGCGCCGGTCCGTTTCGTGTGGCTCCCCCTGGGCGGGCGGGCACGCGCCGTTTGGGGAGTTCTGGCCCCCCTCTCTCTCTCCCCGTCGCGAGGAATTCACGGCGGCGCGTCGGACGACGTCGCGCTCCTCGGCCGCCGTTTCATTAGCGAGGCGGAGAGTCGTTAGGGGAGCTCTCCCCCGCACCTAATTAAATCACGTACCCTTTGATGCGGAGGGGGCGGGGGAGGCGTAGTAGGAGTCGTCAGGTCTTGATTATCCACCAGGTTCCCGTAATCGCCCATGCTGCACTTTACGGGCAGAGGGGGCGGGGTCTCTCCTTTCTCCTGGCAGCCCATGCCGTTGAGCTCCAGATCTGCCATACCAACAGAGGGCGCTCTTCAGAACGGTTTCCCCACCCACAAAACAGCACTGCCACTCACAAATAAACTAAAAAGCGACACAACATGCAAACAAGACACAAACAAGCATTTCTTGTCCTAAAAGATTCTGCGACAGTTACACTATGCTTGCTTTCAGCGTTCTAACTGCCTGCTCAGTTTTACTATGGGGCTGAACTGCTCGGAAACTCGAGGCAAAGCTGATGATGAAATTCTGTGTAACGTGTACATGAGGGAGCCTGCAAAGTAAAATGACGGAGATAAAACAAGTGAGGAGGGAAAGGGAACAGGGATGGAAAGAAGAGAGCGGGGAAAAGGGGAGAGGAAGTGAGAACACTGCCGAGGAATTGTGAGACGTATGGGAGCGTGTCACAGCCTTCCTCCACTTGGTTTTCACATCTCCGCTACACACCAGTACAGACAACTGAACTGAATCAGTATGTGGGGAAAAGATAAGGGAAGGGTAGGATGAAAAAGGAAGGATGTGAACCGGTGAGAGGGTCAGAGTGTGTGTCTGTGTGTGTGAGTGTGTTTGTGTGTGTGTGAGTGTGTTTGTGCACACGTATGTGCGTGTTTCTGCACGAGTGCACGTCCATGAACGCGTCCGTTTGCGTGTGCGTGCGTGTTAATGTGTGTGTCGCTGAGGGAAAGTACTCACTGGAGCCTGTGTGCAGGCTGAAGGACAGCTTGACTCGAGGGGTGATGGGAGGGGGCCCCGGAGTGGGCGTGGGGGGCCCCGGGGACACAGAGAGCCGGCGGTCTCCTGTCTGCAGATTGATCACCTGACTCTTTGGTCTTTGGGGCCTGAGGGGGCTGATCTGAAGATCAGAAGAGAAGAATGGTTAAGGCATCTGAATAAAGTCAGTGAAGGACCACAGACTGTGCCCGTCTCCCTCCCTTTCTAAGCCCCTCAGTCCTAACAGCATCTACAGCTTGGTACACCTTCAGTCACCATTACTTTACTTGGCCCTTTCTGTTTTGGTGACAGACAACAAATCGAGAATTGAGATGAAGCTCCACTTAAACGTCTCAGAGCACCACATTAGGCAGAACTGTACTACAATGGGTAGATATCTGGGCTTGCAACTCCAAGGTTGTTAGGGTTGATTCTCATGTAAGACCCTGCTGTTGAATCGGTTCAATATATATCCAGTTGTATACATGGGTACTACTGTATGTAAAAATAAAAAAAAGCTGCACCTTCCTGATAAAAGCTTCTGATAAATGGCAGTAATGTAAATGTAAATCTGAGACTGCAGTACGAGCTACCATCCTAACAGCTATATATTATTCCAGTAGAATATATAGTAATGCTGGTGTACATCTACCTGTAGAATATCTCTATGCACACACATTTTTATCAAAGCTGCCCTTCAAATATATGCATGCTTTTATTTTAAATGTTGTATATATGTTTATACACGTATACAGATTTGCAACAAGATTACAAGAGGCAATAATGAACCAGAACAGGGATACTGTATCAACATCTCACATCAGCACAAACAAACATATAATAATTAATAAATATACATCAAATAAAATAAATGGATGTTCTATGACAAAGATACTACTACTTACAGCACATGGCCTCACCTATATACATGTTTCGGCATCTATATTCATTTGAATCTTTTGGCTGCTAGATATAAAGTTTCTCATAGGGCAAACTATTTTCATTTGTGTGGCCCTTCGGAAGTAGCATTTCTATGTATCACACTGCATTAAGAGGAATGACAGATCAATGAAATTGCTTATACTGGTCCAGGGAGGGCGAGAGGCACACAGCAAAGCTTGAAGTTCTATTTCAGTACAGTGTGTAGCTTTTGCTTAGACTTCAAGGAGACATCTGCACAGCTTTATCTAGCAATGTTTTTCTACGTTAGCTTTCCTTTCGGTGCTAAGTGAAATTATTTTGACAGACCCTGGTTAAGAGGGAGCACACGCACTCAATTAAACTGGCCTTCCTCCCCACTTTTTTGTGAGGAGTCCAGTGACAGAAATATTATTCCTGGAAGCCATTTAGCTGCAAGGCTGCTGCGCGAGATGGTGCCGGTTTGACGAGCCGACTGTCACACTGCTGTCCTGTCCTGAGGGAGGCTATAACTGATTACGAGCAGGCCCGGAAAATCATCGCGGGAGAGTGCGGCATTAATATGAGCAAACAGAACACCGGATACCCACCTACTCCCAAAAAACTACTTTGAGAAGCGAAGGCGGGAGCCCGTAGCTCAGCGCCTGTGTTAGTTTTACTGTTGCATGTTCAAAAGAACAAACAGCGCTTCCTTACACAGGGGTGTGGAATGGGTATCTTGAGAACAGCAAACAAAATGCGACACAGAAGCTGCCAGGCTTTATACCTTACCGCAAGCTTCTTTTTTTCCTTACTTCTCAAAGTTGAAGTAGGACTACACTTCCAAACCAATAAACTAGTTCTGTAACTATAACAAAAGCATGCATTTGCATTGCTTCTCTTCCATCTCCACGGTACCAGAAGTGAGCTTCTCCAGGTTTCCCTGTGATGTAACAGCACGATTTGCCCGAGGGACTGGCTCTTCACCCCCAGGGAGGGGCTGAAAGGGGGAGTGGGGAGCCTGGTATCTCACTGTAGGCCTGGGGTCCATACTCTGATCTTTATCTTAATTTCTTTACAAATATCCTGAATTCCTGTGGGGGAGGCCTTGGACACACTGCTGTGGAGATTAAGAAAATAAAAAATCCCTGCCTGAGGAAAGAGAACTTGGATCAAAGGGGAGGATCCAAGATGGAGGAGTGTGAAAACAGAGGCTAACCAGGTTTCTTAACCAGACTGCATAGCAGTAACCAGGATGGTGTACTCTCCTATTAGCAATACATACTGTAGTAGCCAAGATGGTGGAAGCTCAGGTCTGTGGTACTTTATAATAATCACAACTTTTATTTCACAGTAAAATGTTCAGTGTTAAATGAACTCTTACATCATATGGACACATATGTACTCTGTTAGAGTTGACACTGGAGATTTTATTGTGTAGTCTTACATACTGTAATGCAACTAAGATGCTAGAGTCTTACCAGAGCTACTATACAGTAACCAAGGTTGCAGTGATTCCTGCCAGACTTATTGTAAAGCAAGCAAAATGGTGGAATCAGGAGAAATAATGTAAGGTTCCCAACATTCCACATTAGGAACTCTATGGTAAACTTTACAGGAACCCTAGATAAAATTCCACTCTGCTAACTTCGCAGGGCAACCAAGAAGGAGCAAAAAACTAGCCGCGCTTTCCCCTCACCGTCTCTGACAGAATCACAGCCTCCGCGGGCTGCGGAGGGATCTCGGCGGCCTTCAGCTCCTTGTCGAAAATCTCTTGGTGCTTGCTGTTCCTCTTCTCCTTCTTCCTCTCCTTCTTCTCTCGCTCCGGCTCCTCGCGGTCCAGCTTGTCCTGAGACTTGCAGTGCAGCTTCTTTGGCAGGAGGGGCTCCAGGGCAAAGCTTGGGAGAGCGAGAAAGAAAAGGGTTTATCAATATTTGATCAATGATTTATCAAAATCTAACGTACATTCTAAAGTCTAAAACACATTTCTGTTTTTACTTCTGTTGAAATCTATTGGTATTCATGTGCAAAGCTGTCAAAAACCATTAAAAAGCCACATGTCAAGCTTATATCTGCTTAAAACAGATGGTTAGTGTGGCCACCATTAAATCAAATAAATTATTTCAGTGGTTATAAAGGTACTGCCCTTGAATTTCACAGGCTTTTTATTTGCTGCTTTTATCAATGTGAGCAATGACAGGTCTTAAAAGGCACTCTTCTAGATGGGTTTTAATAACGTCCATATTTGGGGATTTAAAAGCAATGCTATCCATTCCATTTTGGGAATGAAATGCGCAGCCGACAGGCGATCTGGAGCTCCCTGCATTTACGCGGAGCTCTATTAGAGCACATTAGCGCGGCCGCCCCTGAAAGGGCTGGCTTCGGCTCCATCGACCGGCGTGTAAAAGGCACCAGGCGTACCTCTCTCTTTCTCTCCCTGCCTGTCTCGTGTCACCGTTTCTTCCACCGGCGCCTGTGCAACGAGCGCAGCGGCTGAGGAGCAGCTGCTCCTGTGATGGACTCACCTGCGAGGCAGTGGCCTTTTCCCGACTGCTAACCTGCAGGCATGCCGTGTGCAGGAGCTTATTCAGGGGTAACGTGAGGAAAACCGAACACGCTTTAGCCCACTGGTGGTACGAAGCCCATATTGGGCTCATTCCAATAGCTTATTTTATTTGTCCTCGTCTCCTCGGTCCTCACCTGACATCGGAAATCGATTGAGGTCGGCCATCTTTAAGTACATTCCAACCCACTAAATGCTCCTTAAAGGAGCGAGGAGCTAGGAGGCGGCCCAGGGATGTTTGAGCAAGGAAACACGAGTGGATCCTTCGCAGATGTATGTTATTTCGGAACGAGTGACATATAAATGATCGACCTGTAGGTCCACCTATCCCCAACTGCCCCGTCTGTAACCGACATGGCTTCAAACTGACACCTGCCTAACACACGTTACCTCAATTCCTCCATCCTCGCATCCTCCGTTGGGTGGAGTGAAGGAAGCGAGGAAAGGATGCAAGGAGGTAAAATAAGCCATTGGAAAGAGCACATACTGCAGACTTGCTGTTCTAGACTCCAGGACATAACTGGGTATGACCCACAGATACTATTTTTTCGACTGTGAGAAGGGCCACAAGTTTGTCTCTTGTTTTCTCGCATGTACTTTAATACTCCGTCAACAAGCGGTTGCTAGTCTTTTTGTCAAACCGCATGTCAAACAATTATCCAGACTGTACCAGTCCTGCCACCTACGCTGATAAAGTAATTATCACCAATTAAGCACAGATGATGATTGACAGCCATGTTTACAAGCGACGGTCACATGTTAAATTCAGTCTGATTGTTTTGTCCAGCTGAGGGCATGCGGCAGTATTTTAAATATTGTACAGGGGATGTCAGTTTTTTTTTTTTTTCTTGAGCAATGGGAAATATATACCCTTGTCCAATAAATGCTTGTTAATGGTTAAATAAATAGCATTAATAACAATAAAATAGTTTGCTTCATTAAATACAAATTCAACATACTAAACCCATGATTAAATTTGATCACGGTCAGAGGTCTCTTCTGTCATTGATTGACAATGCTTGGTGAAAACACGTACATGTAAAAAGATACACCTTTCTGCAACATTTGGTCACAAATTACAAGTATCATTAGTTTTTTTTAAAAGTGGAAAGTGGAAATATTTCTTCCTATGTACTGTGCATTTACGCATTCAAACTGCAGTGCAACTAAGCATCCTTCAGCAAGAAATTTGTAATTGGCCAGCTTAGGCACTTCTCACTGAAACTAAAAGTGAGATTAGCAGGAGGGCTGTCTGCAAACTTGTTTAGGATAAAACTTCCTGATAGCCTTAAAGGGGTTTTTAGATATGATTTCACTTTTAATAGGTTTCTTCCAAAAAAATGTTCTCTCGGGTTTCTTTTTCCAAATGCGTTTTGACTTATTTCCTGAAAAATTAAAACAAGCTTCACGCAATAATTAGACTAGACATGAAAATCAAAACACTGAAAATGATTCATTTGAACAGGCCTAGGTGAAACCACACTTTCGAGACAGCGTAGCTCAGGAAAAACTTATTGGTGCTGAAATGTGTCATGAATGTGTATCCGTGGGCCCCTGGAGAGGTTTATTGGATTCGGCAGTGGCTACGCTGGCCTGCTGGTCAAGCGTAGTCCTCCGCCAGAGAACGGAACCTTGGTGAGGGTTGGTGCAGACGTGTCGTAGGCGCCTACCCGTCAGAGCCCGGTCTGGAGGGCGAGTTGTCGGAGGAGATGGAGGTGACGGAGGCCACGGAGAGGGGTCTCTGGGAGGAGGGCATGGTGAAGGAGCGCACCATGGAGCGAGGACGAATACCCCGCCTCTCATCAATGCCTGGCTGCTGACACACAGACACACATAAGGCGTTCAGACAACAGTGCCACCTACAGTCCGGAGGTCACATCAACAACCCCAGTACAGAGCACTGCTTCCGGCTACAGCACTGCATATCCTGCTACAGCAACTAAGTTTGAATTTGCATTACATTAACCTGGACCTTACACACGACAAACCAAATTAAATGTGCTGGAAAATATTCTCTCCATATTAAACCATCTCCGTAAAACAGATTGGCTCACATTAGGGCAACAAAATAAAGCAGTTTATTTACCATCCAGAGATATTATCATCATCTCTTTACAAATAAAATATGTACATATAATGATTAAATTCTAAAGGCAGGCACTGCTAATCTTTCCCGCCACCAGCCTGCAACACCACCCCGCTGGCACAGATCAAGCAGCGTGCCAAGCTGTCCCGCAGGTACGAAAGACAGGTTGTACTACCCTCCGCTTGGTGGTCGCACGCGGCCTCTTCCAGCTGTCCTCCGGATTAAATGGCAGAACGTATTCACCGCATGCTACTCCGCGCAAGCTGGAAAGCAGTGCTACGTGGCCGCCTTGATTTATCGCGAGTAAAATTCCCCTCACTGGGCAATCGATAGCTAGTGCCCCAGGTCCCTATCCCGTGCTGGCAGTCACTGGACGGCCGTTAGAAGGGCTTTCTGCCCTCTGATTCAGCCTTGGAAGTCTTAAACAGTGATGAACACGTCACTGTGGAATAAAGGATTGACACATAAGGAGCAGGAAGGTGGACAGAATCTGCTGTTCAGGCGTGCTGGATGGCAGGCTGGAGGCAATTAAAAACACACTACAAACCTATAGCTCTCAGTTTATGTACCTGTATACATATTACACTAGTATTGTATCTTATCGGACCTGCGTTTTTGTAGTTATCCCAATGACCTTCGGTATGCACTGACTGTACATCGCTTTGGATAAAAGGATCTGCCAAATAAATGTAATGTAATGCAATGTAACACAGATAGGAGGCAGAAGGACGACTGATCGATTGCTGCGAGGCAGACGACACAAAACTCACTGCACGTCAGTCTGTGGAAAATGAGCATTGAGCGCGCAGAAAAAATGCCTCCGCGTCTTTCCACCACCGAGTGTTTTCCACATCGGTTGGAAAAGGTCAAAATCCTTGCTCTGTGGCAATTAAAGAGCCTTCACCTCAGGCGAGGATATCGGGAAAGGGCACCTGAGCCCACAGGAGGTAGCTCATCCCAACAGCGGCTAGAAGAGCCGTCCTGAACGGCCTCGTCCACCGCATACCGCGGCTGAGCTAAGCAGAAAAAATAAACCGATAAAACAGGGAAAATCAATAACGTTTGAGTGGGAAATGATTTTTAAAAAACTAATCGCAGGAGGAAAAAAGCAAACAGCTCAACAGCAAAAAAAAATGAAAATTATGTTAATTACAAAATGTTTTTTAATCCCCCTCTTGAAATAATGGTAATGTTAATTTACCATTATAATGAAAAAATAAAAGACAGAAAAACACCACGTTCTGTCAAACCGTTTTCTACTTCTTCTGCGGATCAGTGATGTGTAATAATTCATTTTGTCGAAAGAATCAGGAATATTGATATTATCAATTCCGGTTTTCGATATTTATTGAACTGAGAGCCACTCTGGTAACCTGGAAGCAATTCCGTTCTGTCCTTTCCAAGAAACCCATCTCACCACAGTCTCTCAAGTAGCTAGACCCAGTCTAATATCCAATAGCGATGGTTTGTATTCTGTAAACTGGGTGAATTCAAATTGCAGAGAAAATAACACCAAAATAGCCAGGAATACCAGGAATATTATACAGTCTAGTTAACACGTACGAGGCAAGTCTTCAGTAAATTAAGAAGGGGGGATGCATGTAAATCCATGAGTCTTTTCATACTGCACGCTCTAAGCCACGACCAGAAGCAGCTCCTGTCTACTGGATTTTTATTCTCTCCTCTCTACATTAATTAGAGCCATTTACTTAAGGAAGAACTCATATCAAGTGGCGCACTTCAAATCATTTGCTAATTGAAATGGTAACCGAGATGGCCGGTCCCGGGTCTGAAAGGCCAACGCACATCAGACGCCAAGTCTAGCCTTGCATGCAAAGCAGACACAAAGCAAAAAGTGGAGAGAGGAGCGCCTGAGACCTCATGAATTCACAAACACTGAAATGGAAGGAACCATTACGTGACGGTCACTTCATGACCCAAATGAATACAAGGCTCTGCTAGGGAGTGCAACATTTATTTAATTGTTTTTTATCCCTACAGTATGCATCAGTGATTGACATACAGTAGCTCCACCCACTAAGGAAGTTATTTTCACTTTAAGTAGTTTGTCAACAAGGAAGCTCCAGATCAAAATGCCCATAGAATCTTAATGAGCAATCAGTTTTGAACATACTATTAACCGCCTCCTGTCTTGTTACAAGCCTTTTGCAGGAGGTCTGTGGGGGGTGTGTAGAGTTGAATCTTACCAGTGCCTTTACTCCATACTGCTTCTCCACCTTCTCGCGCAGCTGCTTGAAGCAGGCCTCCAGTCTCTCGTGGAAGGGCCTCAGCGCCTCCGTCACCTTCTCCCCGTGGATGCGCACGCCCTCCGCCAGGTACGGGATCTGAGCGCGACACAGCGGCGCACAGAGGAAGTTAGAACTGCTGAACACAAACCGTGTTCGCGGTTACAGGGAAGGCAGCTGCAGGATTGGGGATATCCTCTGGGAACATCCAAGAAACATTTAAACAATGCATTTTCAAAAAAGTAAAGGCATGACCTGAAATGATGGGTTGTGCATATATTTGCATGTCTAATTAAGCGCAAAACTTTAAAAAATCTTGACAGACTGAAGTCCTGATACTGTATGTAAAAAAAGGGAGAAACAGGATAAGCCCTTGACATTTATGCAAAATGTAGATTAAAAACCCTTCAAGAAACATACACAGCTTGAGCCAGCGACACTTCAATCTCAATTTATCAGCACACACACACACAGAAGACACAATGATACACCAGGGTTACACAGAGGTCATCTTCTGCCTTGCCTGCAATGGCGAAATAACAAGGAAGCGCATTTGCACAAAGGGTCAGAGAGGTGGTCCAGCCCATTGTCCATAACCTGCCAAGAATCTCTAGAGTACGTTATTGAGATGATGTACCGGTGATTTTGACCTTTGACATCCCGCTCGCTCACAAGGAGAAGCCTTCATTGTTGTGGTTTAAATTCCAGCCAATTCCTTGGTGACAAGCTTCCTGCTTTAGAAGAACCATTGATTTCTCGTGAGGCACAAACTTCTCATTAAATTGCATGTACCCGCCCCCCCCCTTGCATCGACGATAGCACAGGGGGTTGGTGGGGAGCGGGAGCCCAGAAACGATGCGGTGAATTGTTCGGAATTCTCCGGAAAGAATACTTGAAATGCCACAGATGCCACAGGGCAACGTGAGAACCCCTCCTCCAACAAGACTTTGCATTCAATTTGTTTTCACAACACATTTCTGCGAGCACACCGATGCAGTTTTTCTAATATCCCGTACAGTCTCTAAGAACATAACCACAGCGTTAATAAAAATCTCCAGGTGCACGTTTTTGCTTCCAAGTGCTCGTTTGGGAACCGCGAGATGTTGTGGAGGTTGGGAGCGACAGGGTGATCTGATGGTGAGAAATGGGAGTGGTTTAACAGCGTCGGCACGAGAGGCTGGTTACGGAGCGCGCCAATCACCTGTACGCCAAGCCGTGGAACGGACAGCTGGGGACAGACTCTTAAAATGGGGAGGGGGGGGGGGGGAGCTGGCAATTAAGACAGCAGCGGCCCAGCAGTGTCCTTACTCCGCTAGCTCAGCTCGCTGCAGCTGGTGAGTTTAGGTAACAAAGTCAACGGGGAGGGACCAGCTCCTGAACCCAAACTTTAAGCTGCCTCGAAGCGAATGCACAGGGGGCTGAGATTAGACAGCTGGTTTGAATGCTGACACAGGACGATAGTACAGTGGGACTCCAAACCGGTGACAACAAAAAAAAAAAAACAGCTCTTTTATAAACAAACAGCGGAACTGGGATGCAAAAGGAAGGTTATTATTAAGACCCGATTTAAAGAGCAAACTGTATCAGCTGCAAATTCCAAAGTATTTTTTTATTATTATGCACAATACCTTATTTGTCTTTGTGAGTCATGGCTGAAGGTGTGTCATGGAGCGTGAATACACTGAGGGTAGGAATAAATTTCACACACACTTAGAGCCACACTTCTCCATAGGCGGCCCTAGGTGGCCCAATATGGAAATAAGAGCAAGGAAAAGCGATTGCACATGGCAAGCCTTTTTAATAAGGACTGCTAACTTGGTGTTCGCCTGATATTGTACATCAAATCAGCCACTTTCCCTGAGGATCATTTTTCCAGTTATTGACTCTGGGAGAATCTGGAATTCATTTAAAGGCCCAATTCTATAAACATGTTAAATGATAATTGTCACCTAAATTACTTATCACTCTTCAGAGAACAGCCTGGGGTGCTTTTGAAATATCCATGCATGAAATTGGCTTAATTTTCTGACAACAGGAAAAAAAAAATACAAGAGTTGATCTCTAATTATAAACTGTTTACATGCGAGGCGACAGAATAAATCTTAGATGCAATTAGGAATTGTCGATGGGGCCTTCGGAAAAAGAAAACAGAGGTACGTGACCGGGTGCTTTAAGGTGCGAAAAAATCCCCGAGATCATGTTTGTATTGGCAGGCTGTAAACGCATTGCACACACTGGCTTTTCATGCAATTTGTTGTGCAATCACCTCAATATGTTTTTATGTGCGAGTTTAATTAAACCACTCCAGACATGACAGCTGTGCATTCTGAAGAATTACCATCGTTACGAGAGGACCCCCCTTCCTCATTAGGAGAAGAACTTGTTCGGATGTTGGGTACAGGATTCCAGATGAGCATCAAGCTGAGAGAGAACTGCGATTCCTTAAATGCAAATGAGCTGATTAAATACAATTAACAGCTGCTCCAGCGGCTCGATCAAAATCCGCACTGTCCGATGGAATCTGTTCTACAGACGTGAGTGAGACATACTGCTGCCCCGGGTCATCTTACATCAATCACACGCGACGCAGTGAAGTGCTGATCTGCACTACTGCAGAAATGGTGACGGTTTTCCTGCGCTTGTTTGTTCTTTTACGCTGGTGAATCAACAGACTGAGTCATGCCTAACATACCCATGACCCATGAGGGTAAACATTCCTTCAGGCGCCTGTCTGCCTGTTTGTCCCGTGCATTTCTTTCACTGATACGCAGGCTTATTTCTCGCAGGAAGTGAAGGTTATGCGCACACTGCTCTGAAGGACCAACTTGAAAGTTCCGGGGGGAAAAAAAGACTGTTATTTATGCACGTAGCTCAGTCACAGAGAATTAGTTTCAGCACCGAAGCATCACTGCGCTAAATAACGAGACGGTGGCGCTATGAGTTTTGAAGCGTGTTCTACACCGCTGGAAAATATTATCTGACAAACTGAAAAACAACCAAAGCGATGTGTCAAAAAACATCTTGATGGCTTGAAATTCTTGAAGTCTGAGGTTTTCTTATTTAGAAAATGAGGACTGGTTCAAAGAAAGAGGATTGCCGTTAGATTTGCCATGTTCAAATAAGCGATGAGATAAATTGATCGCGGATATTAATTCCCATGGGGCAGCTGCTAAGATAGAAGTCGAAAAACCCCAGAGCAGAGATGCTTCATAGTGGATTCTCATTGTAACTAAGCCTGTTACCTGTTATTCAAAGGTACAGATTGTCTGCTTTACCTGAATTTGGCAATCACAAAGATCAACACGACCGGCATGAAATTCAAAGGAGTACTCCGTCACTTGTGATATTCATAATACTTATGTAAAGATTCTGATCGTGTCACAGCTGTTACAAATGCACCAGTGTATTCTCCCTCACATCTTCAATAAATGTTATCTGGAAAGCAAATGTAGCCCAGTTAGAAATGAACAGTATGATGGCTTCAGGTATAAAGAACAGTCGCTCTCCTGTTCACTTTCCTTGTTTCCAAACAATACACCACCCTGACCGTGGCTACTCGGCTTATTCAGGGGGAGAAATCGGCAGGATCTGAAACGGGTCAGAGAAAAGAATGCGTGCATCCAACAGACCCACACGTCCAGCTAAAGTACATTTAACACAGGGCAAGACCCGCTTAGTGAAGTGCGCCATCACACTAACTTCAAGGGAAACATGTGGAATGTGAGACGAGTACTTAGCTCAGTACATGAATGGCAGGGAAGACATTTAAGTCGAACTTCACGATCGTAAAAAGAGTTAAGGCCCAGTAAGAACATGACCTCTTGAAATGTGTGTAAAACTCTCCCTTCAGTAAAAGATTAAGTGAATCAATTGCGCACCCAATGGCTAAATTCATGGAGTAGTGAAACACACACTGTCCTTTTAGTCAAAATAGACGATGGTCAAATGGCACCATCTGTAGCTATTACAGACAATATCTTAACAGGTAAAGACAAACACACACACACACACACACACAGGCACAGACACACACATGCACAGGCACACATGTACACAGGCGCACAAACACTCATATACAAACCAGAATGTGGCTGAGTACAACTGTATCAACATCTTGCGTATGTAATTTTCTATATTATGGACACTGGCCCTGAATGCAGTGCAGATATAGTTCATTTTCACTTTAACTCATCACCGAAAGGGCCAATTTGCCTGTAATAAACCAGACCATTCTTCATTTGGAAATGCATACTACCCATAGACTGTGTCGATGAAACACTGAGGCAGTATTCTCCGGTTTCCTGGGAGACAAGCTTTATAAGGGCATCAGAGAGCTGGTGATGTATTACTAAAACATCGGCCAGCAAACAATGTTTTAATAAGCACCCACAGGAAAGCCATTAATTCTGCTGCAATAGGCATAGTAAAAATGCAGTGTGGGTTTGGACGCAAGCAAAAAAAATTAGGTTTTCTTTGTAAAGAACTGCAAGGAAAACAAATGAATGGCTAGAGTAAGCTAGTAACTACAATAAGATTATTGGTTAAAACGTGTTCAGAATGCCAATTCCATGGTTCAATAAACTAGGTTATGGCTGTGGATGGACACAAAAGGCGATATATGTTTGATCAAAAAATCAAATGATCTTCTTTGTCAGGGGAGTCAAAGTAAATTGGCAGGAGGCTGCAGTGTCTGCAGGTTTTTTGCAGTTTCCTTTCAATCAACTGTTAAGGCCTTGAGTACAAGGTTTGTGGATTCTTTACTCAATCGATGACTTAAATGAACCACTGCTGAAAACCAGCAGACACTCCACCCCTCCAGTGTCTGCAGCCTTTTTTGTCCAACTACAGTCGGAGACTACAGTTTGACACCTGTGTTCTATGCCATCCAGACTAGAGCACTGGAGCTTGAGCCCCATTAAAATACCATTCAATAATAACGTGTTTGGGATGGTGGGGTTTAATGAGTTAAATACACCTGTACATTGACCTGTGTCAACCTGTATGAGGTCCTGGCCCTGCACAAAACCGTTCAGTTAAGAGTCTCGCTGATAGAGACCTAATGAAGGTGGGCGTGGTTACAATCACTTAACGAATAAGGAAACCATTACTGACATTTGGATAGGGTGCTGTAATCTAAGCTTGGAGAGAATGCCTGTGCAGAAAAAAGGCCTTGAGGTGTCTGGTGTTAATGTAACGTTGTGGCATTAAGTTCATTGTCTAAAAAAGTGAAATAAATAGGTACTTGAAAGCAACTGCGCACCCCTACCTAGCAAGCAGAGGAACGAAGTTGAGCTTCATGAAGAGTGATCGTTAGAAAGAACCAGTTATGAGAAGTGTTTCTTACACCGGTTTTGTTCTAAAAAGGGGTAGGGGGAAGCAAAGAAATAGTAGATAGAAAACAGGATGAGAGGGGGAAGATGAAAAGGTAAGTATGAGAAACAGAAGAGGGAGCGTGAAAATAAAAGAAAGGAAAGGCAGTAAAACATAAAGCAGAGAGAGAACGGATAAGAGTGGGAGGGAACAGTAAGAAGAATTCTTATCGCATTTCTGTTACCTTCCTCCTCCCTCACCAGAGACGCTTTCTGGTTTAAAGCCCATACACGATGTGTATACACTTCCTCTGTTTTCACTCTGACACATTCCTGTGACAGATAAAGCAGAAGGAAACTAATAATTCTCACCTCACCGCAGCACAAATATCTGTCTCCTATTGACGTTTTGTAAATCGGCAAAAGGGAAGGTGCGTTTCACTTAGCACCTGTCAAATCCACGAGCACTGCCAATTTTTATTTAACATGCACTTGGATTGGACTCAGAGCGGAATTTTTATTTATTCTTCATTTTTATAGTTAAAAAAAGTCCGCAATCGTCACTGCATGGCGTGTGGGGGTTTCTTACCAAAAACATACCATAGCCACATCATAGCAGGTGTCTTCATCCCGCATTCCCAGCTAATTCTACAACTACTTCAACATTAACTGTCAGGAGAGTGTCCTGAGGAGCACAGAACTGAGTTTATAAACAGCTTACGTTACACGAGTTCCATTTTGCTTCAAATCTGCTCCGGGCAATTCAGCAGGGGCTTGGCCGACGCACAGATGAATTAGAAGTAACGGCTGAGGAGTTAGACTTAGCTCGACTCTTTTTTTTCCCCAGCTGGCTGGGAGGCGCTGCCTCAGTTCGCTCCTCTTTGCCTCCCCAGTCTTTGTTCACCACCTTTCTCCACATTTATTTGCACACCTTTAACGGGAGCTGCTGGGGCAGAGCGGCGTGTGTCCTCTCTCTCCGTTTGCGGCAATCGTCTCGACAGAACGCTTTTGCGCTTCTCTCAAAATCATAAAACACTTCCCAGAAAGAGAAACCCCCCCCCCCCCCCATCAAAACAAGTAGGCCTACCTATGTTTGTCAAGGGGGAAAAGAGAATAAGCACAGTGCCAGCACGAGAGAATGGTGGCTTTAATATCGACGCCATCACACTTTACTTCCACATTTGCTTGTTAGTTTTAAGGGGCGCGAGTCCTTCAAATACCGTTATTCAGCGGCAGTCGACAACGGACGAATCGTAAAACACGCGGTACAATGCGCCACCAGACTGGAACGGCTGGCTGTTACCGCAGGGATACCGATGGCCCACGGCCACTCTGCCGTAAAGGACGGCGGTCCGTCCTGACCACGCAAGCTTGGAAAGGGAGATCTAAGAGTCATCGTTCCTCCCGCAGCAAAGTTCTCCTCTCTAGAAAACCATTCTTCCGCCGAAGCCCGGCGGTATTAAAAACCAGCAGCATTCTAAACGAGCGGCTAGGCTCGGGGGCTCCGCAAAACTGCCAAACGCGAAGATTTCTTCGTGAGGCTAGGGCTCCGCGGTTCCACGAATAAAGGCACTTATAACGGGAGAAATGATCTGACTGTAAAGGGTTTAAACCGTTCTGAGAGGAGGAGAGAGGCATTAGCACTTTGAAAGCATGCAAAGCACGATGGTGCAGCCGTGATTCCAAAGAAGGAGCTTTACCGAACGTCACTTCTCATAGCTCCATTATTAGTTTCATTATGTCAGATTAAAGTAACACTAACTTGTTAAATGTCTACTGATCAGTGATTATTTTCCAGAAACAACAGGGAGGCTGTCTTAATTTAAAAAAAAACTAAAAACTACCGACTTGCTTTCAAGACACTGCGACTCTTGATGGAAAACAAAATAGCACAATTATTGTGCTGGGAGTGACAAGCTGCCACACAACACGTCTTGGTATAGTGAACCTTGCACAGACAACAAAAACAGCCAGAGGGGGGTGGAAAGTATGACATAATGAGAAATGCTGTTGATCCTAAAGGGAACACAAAGTGAGACAGGCATATTGCTCCCAGCTCCCTGAAGCCTCCACGTACCTCCTACCTGCCATGGTTATGCAACATCCAGTCTGTACAACTGCCCAGTATGAATGCAACAAAAGCAACTCTTTCAGACACAATATGAGCCTGCCACAGAATCCAGATAACATGGGGATTGTAATTATAATAAACATTCTTTAACCATGTCATACAACTACTAATGCTAATCTAAAACCCTCGGGTAACATTAATAAACATATTATTAACACTAATAAGAGCATATTATTGTACTCCAAAACTTACTGTTATAAAGGAAAAACGTTACCAAATTACATATAAATAAGATCTTTAAAGGATAAACTGAAATGTATACAAGGGACAAAGTGCAATTTTATTTCCGAAAATAAATGGTGCTTAGACAAGCCATTCAATAAAATACATTCAATGTGACAAAAACAATATTTAGACTACTATAAAGTTTGTGCCTTTTTTATGAATTCAATTTCCAACATAATTATTACGAAAATAAAGGTTAAAAAGGCCTTTGGAACTTTTACCCATGAAAAACAGAAAATGAATACAGATATGACTGCACTGATTCAAATGTATTTATGAAGTAATGTCCATATCTTTGCAGGCAAATGTAAAATTCTGCGGGTATGACAATCCTTTATGTTCAATCATTTAATACTGTCTTTTATGTCAGAAGTGAATGAAGTGGTCCTTGGAGGTTTATATTTAGCATTGGAGGAGAGTTTGAAGGATTCTTGGCAATAAAAACTCAATGATGATCTATAAAGCCAAGCCAATAAAGTGGTTCATCCAATGCTCTGAATACATGCATCTAAAACAGATTTTCAATCTAACAAGGCCTTAGGATAACTAGATTAAATTTCACTGCCACCAATGCCAAGCCTGAAGAAAAAGCATTGGCTTATTTTCCTGGCTGCAGTGGGGGATTTTCTTGCCTAAGCAGAAATTTGCATCTCAGTGTAAACACTTTCTGCTGCACTGTACGACTCCCAAACCATGCAAATGACTGCACACAGTAAAGTGCCCGTCACAGGACAGATGGGGTTTACCCACGATGCATTGCTGACTGGATGAGTAAGCATATGTCGGGAGACACATTCTGGCTCGTGTGGAACAGAGCTGATTAATCTCTCTGAGGGGTCCCCAAATTCCAGGGGACGGGCCACAATGGTTCTCACGCGAGACGACGTTCCATCTGAGTGCACCGTGTGACGGTTACGTCCCATACGAAAAAACACAGCATGCTGAAATATACCTGAAGTATACTATTTTATGCTTAAGAATGCTTGCAGTTCACTTCAAGTTTATATCAAGTATGCTAGAATATATTTTTTTTCATGGGGTGACTTATGGTGTGTGCCACCTGCAAGACAGTCTCCTCAGCCTGTCAATGTGTCTTTCGGTGATGCTCTGCTCCCTTCACCAGGGACGCTTTATGAAGCCTGAAGGCCGAGATCGATATGCCTGCTTCAGCACAAATGCCTTTCATTACGTTCCTGAGCTAGCATTTGAGGAGAATGGCAAAATGAATACAGTTTTTGTTCGGTCCCACTTAACAGCGTTTCTGCACTACGTAGGCACTTGGAAAGGCCTTGACAGACACGCAAGACTCAAACGCAGACGCACAAGCACGCACAGAGACAAACAAAGACACACGTACGTATACTAGAGAGAAGATAAGACTGAAGTATGCTGTAAGCTTTTTCTTAAGCTTTAAGTTTTCCACAGCAAACTAATTAACTGCATTCTGATTCAGATACTGAATAATGCTAGCGTCCTTCACATGAAAGGGCTAGTTAGAGTGTAGATGAGGAACCAGCACCTCTATTGTCTATGCATTTAGAAACACATTCTCTTATCTCCTGTCAGGAAAAGGAAACCTGGAAATGACGTAGATATGACCCTCCTTTCTGGATGGAGAAGAACAGTACAGCTATTATCAATTCTTGTTGTAACACAGGCCAATTTGAGCCACAATACAGGTGAACAACAAGCTTTCATCCTTTGAACAACAGAGTCAGTACTGAAAAAAGCCATCTCTCTGTGGGGGTGGATGTCAGAGTGAGATCCTGGCTTCATTTGAACACAGATGAAATGTTTCTGGTCCTTGTGTACCATATTTATTGTACACCAGGGGATGTCCAATCTGATCCAAAAAGGGACAGTGTGGGTGCATGTTTTTGTTTTAGCCCAGCACTATGACACCTAATTAACAAATCGTGGTCTTCAAAGAAGTCCTTTATAAGTAGAATCAGGTGTGGGGCTAGAACAAAAACCTGCACCCACACCGGCCGTTTTTGGATAAAATTGGACACCCCTGTTGTACACTGAATGTACCTTTGTTTTTAACAATATGCACATTCAGAAGAAAGGAACAACTTCCCCTGAGCACAAAACAGTCTGATATAATCATAAATATATATATATATATATATATATATATCAAGCTTCCCAAATAATGATAAGTTGCTTGTCAAATGGTTATGTAATATGCTGCTTGCACAATGGCATTAAAGGCAAACCTCTTCAGTATGGCTCGATGTATGATGTGTACGTAAGCATGTGTTCCTTTGTCTTACCACCTGTCTATAGGTTATCGCTACATGCTATGTGCTATGCTATGCTATGTGTAGCTGTGCTATGGGCATGGGTGGGTGAGGGAGGCAGCTGTGGAAAACTGTATGGGAGGGCCCTAAAGAGCAAATAATAATAATAATAATAATAATAATAATAATTAATGAATAAAGATGCTGCTCTTCAAGTTACTAGTTAAGGAAGAGCAGCATCTTTATTTATGGTCATGGTATTAACACAGGAATGCTCAGTTGTGAGGAAAGCGGCGTTAAGTCAGCAGAAGAGCAGCCTGAACCCTCAAGCCCGACCGCACGTGCTCACTTTGGTGGCTTGGCCCTTACGATCGTCTGGAGAGGGGACCGAGGAGATTAAACGTGAAATATGAAACAGCAATGCAGCAGCTGCATCTCCGCGGAGCAGTTAGCGTACGCCGCGGCCGCGCTGCTGGAAATAAGATGAGAGCGGAGGGGGAGGGGGAGGGGGAGGACGTCTCGCAGGCGACAGGGGGGTCGGGAGGTGGAGGGGGGGTCTGTGGCGGGGGCTTACCTGCCAGGCGATCAGGTCCTTCAGCTTCTCAATCTTGTCCAGGTCCTCAGTGTGCTCCTGCGAGTACTTCTCAGTAAAGAAGGCCTAGCGAGAGAGAGACAACAGGGGAGACGCATTTAATACGAGCACTCTCTCAGCCGCTGAATGTTTATTTACTTATTAACACCTTTTAAAATAAGAGATTGACCCTCAGGGAAATAGTCTGTGCCTCTCTTCCCTAGCGTACGTGAGAAAAAAACATTTTCAGCTGATATAGATGTGTTCGTTCGGAAATTTATTACAGGTGGGTATTGGTTAGAAATTTTCATTATGATTAATATGAAGTGATAGATTAAAGGGCTTTTTTCAAGGTAGGTCACTATAAGCTGGCTCTGGAGCCAAATATGAAATTAGGAAAAAAAAATATATAGGTTCCGATTAATAAGGGGAAGAGAGCACAACCGATTTGAGGCAAGTACATGCGGACAATCGTGCCTGATGTATTAAAAACAAAACATCCCAAGGTTATATCTCACATCTGCGTAACCACAGCCCGCACGAGAGCAATTATTGGAAAATAAGACATGCCGGGATTCCGTGTTTCCGGTGATGAGCGGGAGAGATTAACCGACTTCGCGGCTCCTGAAATTACACTCCGGGAAGGAAGTCATCTCTCAAAAGCTGTCTCCAACTGTCAGACGACTTATCCAAGCAAATTTCACCAGCGGGAAAACAGACGTCGGGAGACCGTTCCACAGGTGTGAGCCTCATGAGCAGCAGTCCTTATTGCACCAGCAAAGTGGGAATGCATCCAATAATTCCATGGAACAAATCACACGTGAATTTGCACGGCATATATGTATATATATATATATATATGTGCAAATGTGTGTCCAATACAATACAATACAATATAGTTTATTGTATTGTATTTTATTATGGGGAAATTTGTCTTGGACTCAAATGCTGCACACGTATAGCTACCTGCCTCCATAGTATTAATAATTAAAAAAAACAAACAACATAAGCAAGTCACGACCACAAATTACACATATCGCACATTACACATATTGCACATATTACACAACCAGTGATAAGAACACCATGAAGCTATTGCACAACCCCTGCAGCCTTCAAGCATCATTATTTAAAATGTTAATTGAAGTGTGCGTGTGTGTATTTTAAATGTGTGCATTTTAAGTGTGTGCGTGTGTATGTTTTTAAATAGCGGTTGTGTGCATACAGAGCACCCAGATCTTCAGTGAACCAACACTTGTCATTCTGACATCATGCCATTTCCATATTTATGCATGTTTAGGAAAACACAAAGGAAACACAAAGTCCTTCTGATCATATTTCTGAATAAAGAAACATAACCCCTGTCTCTGCCCGCTGAAAAAAAATGTCATGCAGGGATAATTAATGCTAGTCATCTCTCTTTTGTTTTTATCTGTTATGAATCAAAGCTTTCGTAAAGCTTTGTTACAGTATCTAACAATTACATAAATCCAGCGAATCTGTGCATCTGTGCAGAACGCAGAGGTGAGCTTTTGTCTGCATAAATGCAGGGGAACGATTTAAGGAGATTAGATTTTACAAAAGGTTCAATTCATGGAAGAAAACAGAAACGAGAGAATTATAACTGCTGTATACACAAACACTTCAAACTAAGACATAGTGAACAGAATAAGAACAAAGAAATATACAAATATATATTTATATATAGACACATATTTATCTTTATATATAATCAACATGAAAGCACTAAATTCCTGTGTTCCTATGTAAAGAAATATGTAAATATATATACAGCAAAAGCAAGAAAAGACATTCAATTTCAAGGACGATGATCAGAGAAATGACAAGTGTAAGGAGAAATGTTTGACAACCCAACGGCATTAATTAAAATGATGAAATTAAAGCTAATAGTATTTTAAAAGGCACTCCCACCCACACAAAAAAAGAACAGAAATATAAATGAACCATATCCTGTACCTTCTCATAGTTGGCGAAGCCACCCATTACAGCTGGATCCACAATGCCATTCAAAAGCATAGAGAGGGGGTTGATGGGAAGGTTGGAGTCATTCAAGTGTCGCTGCACCATGTTGTTGATTTTCTCATTGGTCAGCTGCATGGTCTCCATGGCGTTCTCTAGTGGGCTGATCTCCTCCTGTGGGCACAGTGGAGGACAGGTTGATGGAGAGACAGAGAAATTCCAGAAACTTCTACTTCCGGCTCACTTCTGTACAGGATGAATGTGTCACAATGCTTACAGAAAATGGTTGGTAACAAAAAAAGTAGCAGCTTTTAGCATGACACTTGACTTCAGCTTACTCTGTATATGAAATGGTACAACTCCACAAAAGAATAATGTAAAAAAAAATTAAAGTCTCTAGTAGTCAAAGAAAAGGGAAATAAATCCGTGCAAAGTGCAGAAAAGTTTGGCAAAAAAAAAGGCAAAAAAATTATTTTTTATCTTACCCAAAGTTTTTTCACTAAAGTTATTTTTTTAGTGAAAAAATGTTCCATTTTTCTTTTTTAATTTATATTTTATCTCATTACATTACATTTACTTAGCAGACGCTTTTATCCAAAGCGACAAACGTACCGAAGGTCATCGGAACAACTACAAGATACAATTCTCATTAAGTATCAGTTATCCATAGCAATGAGCATCAGGTCTAGTTCACACAGTAATCATAGGCTAAATCAGTAAAGTTAGGAAAAGTCAAACTAGAACTAAGGCATGATTACAAGAGATATGATAGAGCTACAACTTGCTTGTGCAACACAAAAGTGCTACATGAAGATACAAGTGTAACATCAAAGGCAGATATTCTCTTGTTAACCATTAGCCCCAGTTGTATCCCCCATTTTCCCAAACCCGAACTCAACCAGGCTTGTTGATCACCCACTGTCACCCCTCTTGCTGACATCAGGAGACTCCTCTGATTCACATGACGTCAATTGTCACTATTTTCCACACACTGTGTATACGTCACAATGACATCTGACCCGGAAAAGGATGGATATAGCCAACGTCGTGGATGCAGCCAGCGTCGTTCCACTGGCTACAGTCTTCACACACTGGAACAGTGCTTTAACAGGATGAGGCACCCAGCAGAATCAAATATTTTCTGCTACCAGAAGAAAGCAGTTCATGCATCATTTTCAGAAAGAACATACGTACGCGACAGAGCAGAGAGCAAGGTTTGTTTACTTCGTCTTCTCATAATATACGAGCGGATGTGTGACAAGGAAAGGTGGACCCTAAGAAGTAAGGGCTAATGCATTTATATTATCCCAGTAATGATGATGCGTGCTCATTAGGGAGCCCCTTTAATGGATCTCGATAAGAAGAAAAACGGCACCGTCTGCACGGGAGCAGCCGGTCAAAAAAACTCCCAGGGTTCAGAAGGTACGAACAAATTGTTCAGCTGTGAGTGGTAGTGGCGCGGCTAATGCAGTGATCAATGATGTGCTTGGAGAGGTCGGCTTATCACAGCTGTTCACATATACAGCTAATATACGTTGATGGGCGGGTAAAAATGGGTCATTATCATTACATGATGACATGTAAAAGAACTTAATTGATTATCTGAACAGCATTAACCCCTTGGTTTTAATATTCAATGAGCTAAATGAGCTATTTGTGACTGCTCTAGCACTAAAAAAATAAATAAGCTTGTTATATTTACCTTTCAGGTCCAACACTTGATAGACGTAAAGATGCAGATATTTGAAAACCCCACAAACTGATATACTGCACAATTCAAAGACCAGCTAATAAACAGAGGCATGGCCCGTTTCCTCCACTGATTAGAGTTGGGTATTACCCACCACACACAACCAATCCAGTGCCAGTCCAATCCTTTAACCTTTGGTGCCTTCCAGACATTGCCAGCCCACACCAAACATGTCACTTTATGTGGAAGGATAAAGATAGAGGGATTGAAAGAGAGGGAGAGAGAGAACTTGATGATAAACCGCTACAGAGTGAGAAGCTGTGTAGACGGTGCGCTCTGGAGACACAAGGGGCTTTTCGGAGTATAACTCCACACTCTCGACATGAAAGAGCCTAATCAAAGCCACAAATAAAGAATAATTGATTGCGGAATACTTAGGGAGCTTAATTACATTAAGTACCGCCTTGTATTTTTCCCCTCCTTTATTTCGACAGGATAATGGGGCATTAAAGGGATGAGGTGCGCGGCGGTGCGTTGATTGAAAGGGCAAATCCACCGCGGGGCCGAGACTCGCAGCGTTCCCCGTTCCCCCCCGCCTCCCGCCCCCCCGCGGTGGGCCTTGCCCCGCCCGAGCCCCCCTCGCGAATCTCCCGCGGCGCTCGCCGAGCCGCCCGCCCGCTCTCCTCGCAGGGAGACGGAGCGGCGGCCGCGGAGGGGAGGCGGGGGGGAGGAGGAGGAGGAGGAGAACGCCGCCCGCGGGTACGGGATCCCCCTCTGGAGCTCTCACGACAGGCCCCGCGCTGACGGGGTCTTATCTGAGTCACTGTGGGACTACAGGACTCGTATTAGCTTACGCTACATCCACTTGACAGCAGCTGCTGAGTCAGAGAGAGAGGGGGGGATGGGGATGGAGGGAAGAGAGACAGAGAGAGAGAGACAGATACAGAGAGAGAAAGAGAGAGAGTTGGGAGACAGGAGGAGAGAAAGGAAAAGATGAGGAGAAAGGGAGAGAGAAAGAAAGAGACAGGAAGGGAGAGAGAGATAGGGGGAGACAGACAGAGAGAAAGATAGATCCCTGAATTTCCAAAGCCCTGAACACAGAACCTACAGTAAAACGCGTTCAGCCACGACCCTAGTCCTGGCATGGGGGCCTCGCAACGCAAGGCCACCAAACGCACTACGCACAGCGTTCTACAGCCCAGCGCGGCAGCCTGCGTTAGCATCGTCTTAAGGACGGCATGTCAGAGCTGAACACCTGCATGAAAACTGCATCACTAGCGCAGCCCGTAGCCCACAGCAGCCCGTTCCTCCCACACAGGCCGGCAAAACCGGGAGTCCTGTGATACAGACCGGGGATGTGCCCCCGGAGAATGTTCCGGAATATTCCGGAACTCAGATCCATCATCCATCCTGCATGAATGGATGATACGGGAGCAGTTCCCTCTCATTTGCTCTTCAATGCGCTGTGCGAGTATGAGGCAAGCGTGGGCTGCCGGAATCACTACGCATCACGATGAGGCGAAGGCAGGCTCGCCGGATCTCCTACGCGCGACAGCCCCGAAACGCTCATTAAACAAAACCTCCTGTTTGATGAATTAGTCATAACTGCAGTACAGGTAAATGAAAGGCTACTACAATTCCCCAGAAATATATATGTTTGGCTTAGCGCATATTCATGCACGTCTACCCAGAGGGTTTTAAATGCGGTACATACGGATGAAAAGGAAACTGACACAGGGTAAACGGCCTAGGGGAAGCAGAGGTCAAAATGTCGCCAGATACCTTGGAGCGTACTGACTAACATTATGAGGCTAAAAGGGAAATGATAACCACTATAACCGGTCTCTATTAGAGATGTCATTCGGTTCCTCCCCTATGTGCAATACCGATCTTAGAGATCTACACATTTCTACATCAAAAGCACTCAAGAATGGATGTTGTCACGGCCAGAACATGCTCTAACCATACAAGTCTAGCTCCAGATCTTGTTGTTTGAACATCCTTTTATCACCTTACGCCCTCCCGAATTTGTTATAAATGACTATTGTAAGCCTGGACCATCGCTGCAATGCCTGGCCTATGTCTGTGGAGGGCACAAACCAGCGTGCGTGTGCGTAGCCGGCCTCTGTTTCTAACCATTCTCCGGCCACCCAAGCCGAGATAGAGAGCAATTTCAACCGGAGGACTGCGTTTGTTTTGCGGCTGATTCTGGGAGACTGCGAGACGCTAATGTGTGAAGCGGTGGGGAGCATTCTGCAGCGAGAAACGCTTATTCCCCGGGAAATGCTACGGCCAGCCATTTCTTTTTTGTTCTGTGACCATCTCGTGGGACGCCTGGCCACAGACGGCACTGGAACGGCCAAGGGACTAAACTGTGAATCATTAGACATGTCACTGCACCAAGGACAAGGGCTTTCATTGTTCCTGTTGCCCTCCAGATACCCTTTTTCACGCCCTGTACGCTGACTGCGTGCTGAATGAACATTAGAAAACCCGGGGTATTCGGGGGTGAAGACATTTCAACGGATGTTGGACACTACCAGAGAACAGTCCACACAACGGGCCAATTGTCATTTAACCAGCGTATACAGGGAATATCCGGAAAAACTGTGGAGGAAATATGAGAACCAAATGTATGCAAGTCCAAATAAACCCTTATTCCTACAGTACAGAGAGAGAAAAAAAGAATTTATCAGCTTTTTGTAACTGAACCTTTACATAAACGATTGAAAATCAAAGTAAAATGGCAAAATGAAAGTACTGCACGCAATTATACTCAGCATATTTCTTTCCCCTGAATGATTGCATTTGTGCCAGCGCTGGTTTCTGAGAAGATAATCACAGGACAGGCACTCAGTGGAGTGCGCCGCGGTATCGGTCAATGAGACGGGTGGATTATTCGGAGAACTTTGCGCTTCCCACTCAACGTGTTTACTCAGAGACGCTGGGGTGAGAGCCTGCTCCATTAATCGGCCAGACCGCCATAGTTTGGACAAACCGCCTCGACTCCTCCCCTCCGTGGACGGACAGCAGATAGCGATCTGATTATACGGACGAAACGTGGTTTCCCCGCGCAACGCACTTACCGTCGAGAAGGACACGACTTCAAACCACCGCAGGATTCCGGGCAGCTTGTAGGCTGTCGCGTAAGTGGTCCTCTCGATCCACATGTTCTGCAAGGAGAGAACAGAGGAGGACCAATGAAACGGGTGCATGCTGCAATTTAGAGCACCAGGTGGTGAGAAAGTACTTTTGATTGGCCACGTGGGCAAGACATTTGTTCTTCCTTTAAACTGTTGAGAAGTCGCTTCTTGTTTATTCAATGAATTCAAATGAGGGATTTTGAAGTTTAAAAAAATTAAAAAAAATAAAACACTTTCAAGCTAGGCTGAATGGAAAAAAAATCTTTGTATTAATTTTGCGTGAGGAGCTCTCCTGTTATTAAAGATGTCTGCAGCTGCAGCTGACAGCTCATTAAAGCCAGTTCACAGACACTGCAAATGAGAGGGACATTCCAGTAACAGTGTGAAGACAGCAAGAATTTGAAATAACGACTCAAAGGAAGAAAAAAATCATTTTTTTTTTTTTTATCCCTAGGGTGCTTAAAATAATAATTTGTGAATTATTTCTATATACTGAAGCAGCAAAAATTCTCATTATTTATCCTTCGGGGATGAGGTGCCAATTTCATCAGATTAAGGCATGTCGAAGTTGCAAAACACAAACGGCATCAAAAGACAAATTGCCGACATGAACTGCAACTGAACTTAATAATTAAATAAAAAATTTTTGAAAGAGGGAATCAAATCAAACTGGGCAAATGTTCTCCCCTGTAAATTACAAAGGTAGCCAGTTTGGGATTTCACACAGCAGGCTACAAAGGCTAACGGTAATCTATTCCCAGGACACGTTTGAGCTGCTGGTGTGAGTTCTGGCGAGTGAATTGAAATCTGCATCAGACGTGGAAGCGGGCTGAGATTCTCCCCGCGGCACGCGTGAGAGCTACGTTCGTTTTCCTCTCTGGAAGTGTAAAATGAGTGTTATTGATCCCCGCGCAGGCATCAGTCAAGGCAAGTGAGAAGATTGGGGGTGAGACTCTGGGTTTGGCAGAGCTGCTTCAGAGCCCGGCTTTGACACGGAGGACTGCCAGGCAAGTTGCAGAGAACAGCTTGCTAATGCAGACACACACACACACACACACACACACACACGACTGTGCACTTGTTTCAAACCACATTCACCGAGAAGTAAGTAAATTGGATAATTACCGAAAATTCATTGTCTGGGTCCTTCTCACCCTTCCTAACTGGTCTGGAATACTGGAATTTGTGGACTTCATTAATGGTGTAAAAGCTAGAAAAGAGAGACAGGCATGGGGGAGGAAACACAAATGCATGAAAACACTGCAGGAAAACGAAAAGCATTCTGCAAATATGCATTTTTCGGCATGACTGCACAACTGAATTTGCCTTCTCAAGTTCAGCAGGCATCAAAAGAAACTGCATACTGCCTTCCTTTAGTCTGGCACTAACACCAAGGGCACTTTATCTGCCTCCATTCATCACTGTCTTTCAAATTATGACGCGTTAAAAATAATAAATAAACGAGCGGAATTAAAAATGCAGAGCAATCAGCGGGGCCGGAAATAAAAAAAAATAAAAAAATGTACCCGAGACAAATCAGACATCAGAAATGAATTAATTTCATGCTTACGGCATGCAGTCCATTCCTCCCAATAGGACAGTGCGAGAGCTGTACCTCGTGTGGCAGAAAGCATATTACTGCCTGGCGTGAACCCACAACTCGAGGTTAATAGACTTTTCGCACTCAGAAAATGATACTCCTACTGGTGTTCCATGAAGCTAGCGTTCCTCTTTTTCTGATCGGACAGACTCTGCAGACTGTCTGGGAGGGAGGGAGAGCGGGCGGGCGGACGGGCGGCGGGCGGAGACGGTATGCAGCGAAAAGCCGCGGCTAATGCAAAAATTCCATTTACAAAAACGCCATATGGCGCACGAAGCTTTTAAAAGTCAGACTCCATAAATATTGGATTGTTTCTATAATAGATCAAGTGAGGGCCCTGCCGCTGTTTTAAAGTTGCAGCCAATTCGGACTACAAAGGAAGTATATTAAAATTTGGCATCTGCGCTCGCAGCTCGTAGGCCCTGCTGACGAACAGCGTTCGCTCTGTTTCGTGTGCCTGGCACGGAAGCAGAGCCATGGGTCTTCCCGACGCTTAAAATGTCCGCATGCATGGATGAAGGGAAAGCAAATCTCTCTGGCTTCTCTATTCCGGGCCTGCCTTTGACCAAATTGTTATTCTTACCCCCCCCCCCTTACAAATAACCAACGGCAGACCGGAATTTTCCGCTCTTTGATGACATTCTCGTAGCCTCCCCCCCCCAATAAACCAAGAGCTAAGTTACTGTGCTCGGTGTATGAGTCGGATTGGCTCATCTGATCCTTTGATCAAACAAACTGATTAACAGGCTGGGCTTTGAAAGCGACTCTGCCGCGCCAGTTATTTACGCCTGATTAGCCGTTAGGTTAAAGCGGCGAGGACGGAGCAAGGAGAGCCCTGGCAGAAATTGCATTTAGACGACAGGGACTCCAGGTTTAACCTCATTGCTATGCGCCGCCGATCTTATGCAAAGAGTAAACAATTCAGCCGGATTGCCTTTCTATCGGCCTGCGCAGACTCAGCTAATCCAGGCTATTAGCGGAATTACATATTTAAACAAACTAACACACAAACAACAAGGGCGCTGCCAACTGGGGAAACAGTGCGATGAACTACGGTCCTATGACAAAGCGGGCGTGATCACTGCAGATTTATCTGAGCAGGAATATGGTTTATAAAAGTACAAATGAATAAATAGAGAAATTAAAGCATTTTTTAAATAATAATACTAATCTGCAGAAATGAAAATCCAAAAGCGAATAGTAATATGCCAAATTGCAATCATACAGTGTCGCTGTCACATGATTTTCAACAGCTGACTTGGAGCGAATTGGTGTGCTGTGCGCCTGGCTCTTGCTGGTGTTTTGTGGCTATTATTCTGGGCACACACAGAGTGTCTGTTTGCTCTCCATCACTTCTCTTTGCCAAGCCCACAATAATGTTTCAGTTGCAAGGGTCTGTGACTCCTGAGGCTAGAGACATCAACAGCCAAAACAAAGTAAGGTCATCTGCTGTGTACTCTGTCAACATTTACATAATCATCAGTTTACCCAGGCACAATAGAAGCCCTCTTTGTTTTCATAAGAGATTCCCCTGACATTTGGCCCCATCTTCCACAACATCCCAGATGGATGTCATTGGCAAATACCCCGCAAAATAACTGTCTTTTTTTCTCAATCTTCCTTTCTCCAAATGTGAACACACAAAATAGCATGGTTATGGTAGCACTGGTTGTTCCCATTTGACAAGAACCAAAACAGCTGTCCCACATGCTGCCATGGTACTGGTTGAAATTGACTGGTTTATACTATTCAAAAATGGGCATCATACTTAGCTTGGGATGTTGGTCTTGTCTGCACTAGTAATGTTTCGCCACTAGAGGCTCCAGCTGAGTTATTAGGGGAGAAACAAGGGTTTCTGAAAATGGTACTTGGCAGCATTAAAATGCATTGTGGTCTCTTCACCATGCCTTAGTACTACACACGGGGCAGTATTCATACAAGACAAATACACAATCTCAATCTGTTTTATTTTATAAACGAATAAATTTAAGACCTGTACCCACTGAAACGGTCATGCAGGCAATCATTCTACTCAAGGTTCTCCAAATGATGCTGGTCCCTGGTGTGACATGGTAATTTCAGTTTGAATATCAGTCATTAAATCATAATTATACTGTAAAAACTCTTCACTATCACCTAATCAAATCTTGTTTTTCTTGCATCCCACATATCTTTAAGACACTTTAACACATTAAGACGTTAAGAACTTTTATTGTTCTGGGGCACTGCGATATGAATGCCAGAAATATAATCCATGCATTTAATTGCTTCACTGAAAACTGCAGGCACAGAAGCAGCCCAGAGGACTGACATGGCACCGGTCCAGTCTGAGGGGAAAATTCTGGGTTGTTTCAGCGGGAAATGCTCGCTCCTTAATTAATATAATCCTATAAGCGCTAATGGACGGCTTGTAAACGCGTTCAAACTGACCTTCCGTCATAGACGGTGCGGCACACGCCGACCGCACGCGGGCGTTCGGTCCGACCGGCGGGAAGAGAGAAAAACGGAGACTGCAGCAAAGTTGACAGAATCGCATCTGACCGGCCTGACAGGATACTCAGAATCGAGCGGCGGCTCCTTCTGCCCCCGCCCCAACTCCCAACGCCTCGCGGTGAAGCAGCGCGCCGCGAAAAAGAATCCTGTTCACGCCTGAGCCACAAGTCAGATGAAACGAACGAAGCGCCTCAAGTGAGCCGCTTGGTAGCTCACCTAATTTGCTTATTGATATTTGTAAGCGCTAACTTCGGTTTAAGGTGGTGGTTGACTGGATAGCGTTTCAGCTTTGTTTTTCCACTCTTAAAATTAGCAGAGAAAGAAAGGAGATAAGAAACACATTACTGTGTTTATCTTTTCATCGGCTACCTAATTAGCTAACGTGGAAAATTCTATTTTTGACCGTGCAAGAAATCTGAACTTTTAATGATTTAAGATTACGACGCCCCTTCACCGGCCTACAGTTCTGCATTACATACTCTGCAGACCTGGGTCAAATGCGGATTTGTTTTGGATTAAAATACTTTTCTACATTTTACTGATCTTGTCTGGTGTATCGGAACCAATTAAATACTCAAACCCCACCTTCCGGTCATACTGGCAGGCTCAATTACACCAGGCAAGATCAATAGAGCACAGAAAAAGTAATCCAAAACAAATACGTATTTGACCCAGGTCTGGCACTCAGCAAGAATGCCTGCATCACTAGTACGAGTACTGCTGTGATATGTGGGGAGATAGAGAGACAGACAGCATCTGTTATCCTGAAGCGAGAGGGGCACGCAGTTTCCCTACCTCACAATTTGCTCGGATACCGGCTTGTTCTGAAACTTTGGCGGAAGCTCCAAGATTGGCTTTACTGTAAAACACTGAATACCTTTGGAAAAAGATTATTAAGGAAAAAAATAACGTCAAAATTAGGTCAAAATAACTCGTGCACAGCATCTTCACGAAGCATAACATGATATTCAGAAAGAGAATTATCCCAAACTTAAAACCTTGGTGTGCTGAAAATGGCAAACATAATGCAAGCAAACTGGCAGCGGGAATGAATATATCTTGTTGGCGTGCGAGTGTCAAGGATACACTGTGCGGCGGAGTTCTTGATGTCTTCGCTGGGCGGGGTGGTGGTCTTCATTTTCTCCGCGTTGGGGAACTGGGTGAGCAGCCGGGCCTCGAAGTCCTCCCTGCGCTCGTACTCCTTCCCCCTGTAGATGAACATCTTGTTCTGAAAGCAGAAGAGACGGGGGGGGGGGGGGAAGGGTTGGAGGTTTGTTAAAATGGCCTCTGGCAAAACGGCGCGTTTAGCCGACCGCCCCTCGGCGGCGCGGCGGGAAGCGTGGCGCTGCTGAGCCGGGGCCCCCCGCCCGACCCCCCGACGCGGCGCCAGCCCTCCGTTCCCCCGGCGTAATGAGGGGTGCCGGGAGAGGAGCTGGCACGGAGAAGCTTCGGCGTCTGACCCGTGGTCATCCCTCATGCCGTCCAGCAGCACTCACTAACCGCAATTACCTCGGGCTTAATCGCCCCCGTTTCGGCCAATGATGACTCACAAAGCTCTGCCAGTCATTAGCGGGCCAAGAAGACGTACAGGTCGCCGGGGAAGCTTTCAACCCATTTAGTGCAACCTGTCATTACAGTACAGGATGCCCACTGTCCTTTGTTCTTCCTTGTTTAAAGCTCATCAAAGGGGTCAGGGCTTGCTTTTAGAATTCTAAAACATTTCGGCTGGCAGTGATGGAAAAGTATTAAACATGGCGTTCAGCTCCCTATCTGTCATGTTGTGCTCTGAACTTCCCCTCACCTTTTCAGTTCAAGCTCAGAAATAAAAGGTACACTGTAACAAGAAAAAAAAAAAAAAAAAACTGAAAAGACTGGCAGCAATGCTGCAAGTGAAAAAAACAGTATAAATCCTGTTAATTAACTGTATGAACCCTGTTATTTTATTGGATGGCCGTAAAATAATTTTATTGGCATAATCTTATATGATTTGGACAGTGTTTTATGAAAAACAGTGAAATCCTATAAATTTTTATGTGCATTTTACTGTAAAAATACATATTTTTTTAACAGGGTATAACTGAGCTCATCATTGTTTTACAGTACTTGTCGACTAGACCTAGCCTACAATAACAGGGATTTATTACTGCATTTGCATTTACGTAAAACATATTTACCACCATAATACATACATATGCATTATGTATAGCAGATAAATAAACATACAATGTATAAATAATAAAACATACTATATAGTACCAACTGAAGAAATTAGTATGCATCCTCATAGAACAGCACTTGCATCACTACTATGCTATATACCAGTAATGTTACCAGTATTACAACACACCTACAGGACCTACAGTATAGGATTTGCATTGCTATATAACACTATTAGACTTACGATGATATGCACTACAAAATGTTTATCTGAGTAGGTACATCATATTATAAATATTTCCACTGCTACAATACTCATGAAAAAAATATGCATACCAACAAACCATGTCAACCTTTGCCTACTGTGCCATTCCATATCACCTACCACACTTTATAAATTCCAATTAAATATTTAGTCTTTAGGGAAAAGGCCATCATATAGATTAAATTATATTCCTCAAGGCATTTTTATTTAAAATTAAACATTAAATTAAAATGTTCTGGGTTTCCAGAATGATCCAGCTGGGGTTTTTGTAATGCATTACCATAATCTGCATTTTTCAGGCCCAGAATTAATATGACAGAAGCCTCTTGGCTCCCCTCCATATGAGCCAGACAGCTGAGGTCATCCACAGACTTACAGAAGAAAGAGCCACCGAACTGCCCTCCAAATGGCTTCTGGCTGCAGACGGAGGTGTACATACTCAGTCTGCTATTACAAACCATTTCAAATTCAGTGTTCAAATCATGCCGTTGACAAGAATGGCTGGCAAAATTTCAGACCAGATTCACCCAGGTCGATATACATTTTCACTGTAATATTATTACTGTTCTATGCTTACCACTGTTGAACTACAGGGCAATCTGTTGTCACATGATAAAGTAGCTTATCAGAGCACTGTGACTGCAGCAACATGGCAAGCGTAACTGGTATATAAATAACAAAATTAACAAAAATAGCAGTTGCAACACAGTAGAGGGGAATATTCTTCACCTGGACAAGTATGATTTAAAAGGAAACTTTATTTCCCCTGTCAGTAAACCTAAAATGTCAAGAAAAAAAAAAAAGGATGAAAGAACATGACAAGCCCACATTTCAAAGCACTGGAACAGAGTATAATACATATTACATGAGGTACTTTACAGAAGAAACTTCTGGAGAGCTTCTGCAGAGATTTCAGCAGATGTATCACAGCCATAGCAGTAAAGGGGATTCGCTCAACATCCAGAGAAAGCATTGCTCCAAGACAAACCGAGATCACCTATTCACAACGTCGGGGGAATACAAAGAACTAAAAAAATTGCCTGCAGTTTAAAAATCCCAGACTGGGCAATGCTTAAACATTTCTGTTATCTACTGCAAATTCACTAAAAGGCAAAAAAAAATAAAATAAAAAAAATAAATAAAGAAATACTTTGCAATGACACCCCTGTCTAAACATCAACAAGCCATTATTTCCCTGCTTTCATATCACACGTAAAATCCCTGTGCGGAATTTTTAATCCTACAATTAATCTAATGCGCTGTCATGCTGAAATATACCCGGGGCCATTCTCCGCTTTGAGTGATAAGGTGACAAAATATTTGCCGTTCGGGAATCGATTTCCACGCCGACGACCATTCCAGCGTTTGCAGGCAGATCTGAACCTGTTCCGCATTAACGCACAGGACCCATTTGGGTGGGGGGGGTGGGGGTGGGCGTGGGACCGGAACGGCAGAAAGGGTCCTTAAACAATGCACATATCATGTCAAAGCAAGCAGCTGACCTTGGGGCGTCCTTCACAGAGCAAGGTTTATAAATACAGCAAAGCTATTTTCCGCGGCTTCCCTTGACCGTCCATTAACAATGCGCCGAAGCAGGTGCTCCTTGACGGAGTTTTCCTACGCCCATTATTTCTGCGCACACGTGCCCGCTTGACTGCGCTGCAGATGGGCTGCGTCACCCGCACGAGACCACACTGCAGATGCCGGCGACCGGACGTGGTCGCGCACACGAGCAGCCTCCCTCTCTCAAACCTCATCAGATGCAAGGCTTCTGTTTTAATGCAGTCGCTCTACACCCAAGGGGGTTTTTTTTTTTTTGTGTGCAGGCTTTGGTGCGACAATGCGTACATTAATTTCTATCAAGGTCCTCCTGATCCTAGCGCTCAACTCGTTACTGCAAGTACAGGGGTCAGATCTGAAGGACGCACAAATGGGAGACCATTTGAAACCAGGAGCAAAGCCCAAGAGTCCAGTGACATGCCCAAATTGCTGACCTGAAAGCTAGTACAGTTCGATTACGAAAATGGCCTCTATTTTTTTACAGCTGTGTATTTGCTTAGAAGATACCCTTATCCAAGGTGACTGATATAGCTACGTTTTCTTTTTGTACCTGTATGCACTTCTACAGCCAGATATTACTACAGCGAATGAGATTACTAGCCCCAAGGGACCACCGCAGTACCTCACTGAGCATTCAATCCTCACAACCTTCACAATGCATGCCTAGCTTGCTAAGCACTGCACCAAAATGAGGCTGCAGTGAAGATTCCCTTAAAAGGTACAACCTCCGTGTCAATATGCTTTCTGACTTCAGGGCTGGACTTGACCTCAGCTCGTGATTGGTTCAGTTTGAAATGGAAAACCATTGTGAAGCACTGAATGAGGGTCAAATGGAGGCATCAGTGTTATTACCACAAAATAATTGTAACTAAACCACTGCAGAAGCTGTACTGATATTAAATGCGTTCTTAACATGAACAGCAGTTATGTGTCATAGTGAATTGGTGTTTTCAACAAGTGGTAAGACAGACACAGATAACTTCTGAGAAAAGAGTCCCTCAAAAGCAGGCAGTACATCAAAAATATCACTGAAATCCAGCAACAAAAGAGCAAAAAAAAATCCTACATTTCAAACAACGGAAGCAGTCTAACAGACCTTTAACCAACTTTGGAGAGACATAAAAGATTTAGTTATACATTTTATCACGTTGTTAAATTGCAGTTATTTGTCCATCTGACTGTTTTACTGACTTTAATTGCCCCTGCAGTTCAGTCCTTTAAGTGGATGTACGCCATCCCCAAGTACTCAAAGTTAACTTTCCTCTCTCAACGCGGGAGCTCTAATGTCTCAAATCAAGACATTTATGCTGAATAGCAGAAAAGGTTTAGCAACATCAGGTGTCGAGATCTAAGAGGATGGATCCCTGGCACCCTTTTAAACCCCAGAGCCAGTGAAATGCAGGTACCATGCTTTTTCATACTTGAATGCCATCTGATGAATAACTGCATTAGCAGCTAATACATCACAAGCGGTCGAATCAAACACTTTCACATAAATCAATTCTGGGGAGAAAAATAGTTCCACGAAACACCGCTAACGATTTGTTTGCAGGATTTACTTTTTCCTGTGAAACAAAGAGGCTCAAAAACACAATTAACGGTAATTATTAAAAATTAAATGCAACATTGTACACAACATTATTACAGATTAAAAAGTAGAAAGCATCTAATGACACACAGACCCTTTTTCAGTACAACATAACTCCACCGAAGCCATGTTTTCTTTTTTTTTTTTGTGTATCAGCAATACAAGCAGGTCTGGAAACATGACCTCTGAACACAAAGAAAAAACTCAATATAAATCAACCCATGCCTTTGCAATAAAACTGGGATTTACGAGCTATGATGTCACAATGGGGAGCCAGCCAGGGCAGATCACAACCAGGATGACCTCATGCCTGCACACTGATGGCAACTACTTGATTCTTTGGTCTTTCTTCCAACCTTAAAAGGGAATGACAATAAAATATATCCTTGACTCTCAAAATAAAAGAAAAAAAAGGAAAAGAAAATCCATCAGATCTTTGCTGAGCAGAGAGTGTGTTGGAACTTGGAAGCATCCCTCTCACTACACAGGTAAGTCTGTTATCATGGTCACCCAGGCTCTTACAATCAGCACATTGTTCATAGAAGTACTACTATTGAAAGCCATTTGTCGTCCTTCCTAAAATATTATGAAGCAGCAAGGTGTGGTGTTAGGTGCAGGTGGGGTGGGGTGTGGGGGGGGTGGCTCTGTCAGTTACCACCCTTGCCTCCAAAGCACTGGCTGAGGACGCTGTGCTCAGTGAACACCAGGAGTGCACACTCTCCACTTCCACAATGCTCCTCTGACCAACCCTGCTGGAGTCATGGCAACGCTGCGTGAGATAAGTCGCAGTGCATGCTGGGGGAAAACAAAACATGACCTCCCTGATAAATGGAACCTCTATTAGTCAAAGGATAGGGTTTTTTGAACGTGGAATTTTAGTCAGATCAGATATTGGCAATATAGAAGAATGTATCATCCTAAGGCTAAAAAAGGCAAACAGAATGAGAGGTGCCTGAAATGAGCTCAAATGAAAAAAGATAATGCAGAGGACCCCCATCAGGTTCGAGACACAATGATAAAAAGCTAGCCTGCGTCAAAGTGCCCGAACATTAACTAAAACTGCAAGGCACCAGGACTTCGGCTAAGAAGAGAACGTAATTAAAAAAGCAGTTCCCCGCGGGCAAGGCAAAGGTTTGACAGACCAAATCGATAGCTTCTTTGAATAACTAACATGCATTGTTACTATGCACAATGCGCCTCATCATTCTCACTTCCCATGATTCAAATTTCCTGCAGCTGAGCCAAGGCGGTCAATGAATGAAGCTGACACCATGCAGTCATTTTGTACATTCTAATGGTGAACTGATATAAGCAATCTGCTCAATACATCACATGGAAATATTAGGCCGCGGTGACACCCCCCCCCCCCCCCAGTCTGGATTGGAGCCGCTCCATGCCCGCACGGAGGCTCAGCCAAACACTGGCGCCGACGCGCAATGGCGAGAGCATTGGCGCATCTCCTGCGCCATCCAAACAATGTTTCATTCCAGAGCGTGCGAATGGGCATAGCCGCCAAAGCGGGACAGGCCTCAGAAATATTACTGCACTGTCAGGAGGAGGAAGGTGTGCTCACAGCACACCTTTACTTAATTTAACATAACCCTCACACACCAAATCACTCATTACCCTGTAAGCAAAAGAGAGAGAGAGAAAAGGATGGAGACGACAAAAATAAAAGTATGAAAGCTGATTCTGGAGGACCCTATCAGAAAAGGTTAAGTCAGATTAATTTTTAAAAAAAATCATTCCACAAAGCTGAAAGAGATTTCATTTTTAATACACACCATTTTGTTTTAATACACACCATTTGTGTAATGTCAGTGTTTTTGTGTTCAAAGCATCTCTTTCAGCACTGTGGCAGGGGACGCTTTGACCATAAAACACTGAAATGTTTTAGTATACAAATGGTGTATCGTGTACTTACTGCAGTGTGAATGGCAGCTAATGCCACGGCATTGCCATTCAGACAGCATTAGCCTCCGTTACAAAAGGTGACTGGAGAGGTAAAGGCACCTTTTCCAGGAGAGAAAATCATCTATGCATTTATGCTTGTTTTATGTGGAAGGGGCTTACAGAGACAAAGTGAGTGAGTGAGCGAGGAAGCGTGTGAGAGAGAGAGAGAGAGAGACTGCACAAAAGCAGAATTCTAAAACATTTGCTTAAAAACAATGCTCTCCACAACCTTACCAAGGAACTGCTCCAAAGGTCTTGTTTTCCAGCACAAAAGCATACATGCGCACAAACACACATAAACGCCCCCTCTACAAAATACACACACAGACAGACACACACACAAACACACACACACACACACAGACACACACACAAACACACATGCACACACAAACGCACGCACACACTCATACTCTCACAAAAACACACACAGACAGAACAGATTGTGTGTAATGAAGGCGCTCTGGGCCTGCCTCTAGTTCTCTGTGAGTGTTTGGGGTAAAACGGAGGGAAACGGTGCCTACCCTGAGGAAGGAGGGGAAGCCCAGGCCGTAGTATCCCACGGCGAAGTAGTCCGGCTTCGGCCTGATCACCTTCACGATGTTCTCATAGAACTGGGCCTGCTTGCGCTGTGGGGAAAAGGGTCACACACCAAACGCGCGTTACCGCTGCGAACCTCGACAAGTCTATGCAGGGGTTCCCCACCATTCTGTGTGACCTCAAATGTAGCCTGATGTTACAACAGTTCAGTCCCCTGCTCATTAAAACAGTAGTCTTTCGCCCTAAGCAAAGTGTGCTCCAGTGTTCCTTATTTTGGGCCAGTCCCCGTGAACTGTCCAGGGAAGGACTTTTTTCCTCTATTTTGACCATCCTGGCTGTTGAACACCTAACCAGTCCTCTTTTACTTAGCTGGCTTGAAGCACGTTTGCTATATTCTTTCTTACTGTAGCCTGATGTATGTTTAGACGTGGAATTAAAAATGTATTTTTACCATGTGTCAAAATATAGGCGTAAAGACGCCAAGTGCCGGCAACAGATGCTGCCTGAGGTGAATCTCGACGGAAACTGTATTATTATTATATGCTGAGCTGCTGTTCTCATGCTTCATCCCGTGATCCCCCTCCCAAGACACACCGGTGGAGCCCAGGTTTGGGAGGCTCAGGCCATTAATGCTGCAGGGAAGCCCCGTGGCACGCAGCTAGCTAAACAGATGCATCTCTAAACGGCGCTCTCCAGACGAGAGAGCGCGCAAACCCGGGCCAAAACGCACTTCTTAATTTCAAAAGCATCTTTCCGGGCAAAACTTTTAATTACTTTTTTGTTTTTGTTTTACAGTACTGCACAACCATACAAAAACACCGTAAGAAAAAAAAGCGAAGAGCACTTACTAATGAGGCGCTCAGCTGCTCGAAGTCAAACATCTCATTCTCGTACTGCTCGGCGAGCTCCTTCCCCAAAATAATGGCCTCTTCCCACATCTAGTTAATGTGCACAAAGAGAGACGTCAGCGAGGCGGCAGCATCATCGCTCAGAAGAACACCCTTCCCCGCTCTAATGACGCCGCCATTTTCCCCGCTACGTGATGATTAACTCCGTTCACAATGACCGGCTGCCAAAAAAGCAGTCGCCTCAAGCGCATTTACAATAATAATAAAAAATTTTAAAAAAACGGCTTTCATGCAAACAAAAAAAAAAAAATAAATAAAAGGAAGTGAAGGAAATCGAGGATTTGTTTCGGTTCCCTGGAAAGAAAGAACTGAAGAAAATGATCTGGGGAAAAAAATGAAAATGTGTTTAGCTCGAGGCAATATTTACTTTTGTTGTAGACATTCAAATGTTGTGTAAAATGAATGTATACTAATGGCAGCGAAGCGGGGAAACCATATTTTAGACATGCATAACATCTGTTCAGTCAAAGCTGAAGGCATTACTGTTAACAGAAAATGTAAACAGTACCTGGTAAAAGCAATCCCTATTATTATTGAAATAGCACAATAACACAGAACAATTTGACAAAAAATGCCACAAAGAACTTGCATCGATGTGCATTATATGCTGGGATATTCCAAAGTCATTCTTAATTGCTAAGCAACAAGACAGCAGTGTTCCGGAAAAAAAATGTGATATTTTGGGACTATAGGGCTTTTAAGAATTGTGTCAGAATACAAAATGGGAAAGCTGTACTGCCTCTGTAAAACCTCTTCAAAAATACATACAAAGATTCGGGAGAGGAGTGAAGATGAACAGGGCTCCATCACTTCAGAAAAATGCTCAGTAAAATGTGCTCAACTGACGATCACTTCATGAAGAAAAACTGAAATATACTATCATATATGCTGTCATATTACGCAAACATACTCATGTGTATTCAAATGAGTGAAGACCACTAGCAGTGAATTTTATTTTTTTGACCCAAGAAAAACACAGAGCTCTCCAATGGCCTCCTAAGGGCCTACCTCTCTCCTGTTCCTCCTGCCCCTCTGGCAGTGCGTGTGTGTGTGTGTGTGTGTATGTGAGTGTGTGCGTGCGTGTGTGTGACTTTATGTGTGTGAGTGTGCGTGTGTGAGTGGGCATGCATGTGTGTGTGCGAGGGAGTGTGTGTGTGTGTGTGTGTGTGTGTGTGTGTGTGTGTGCGTGCGCGCAGCGCCTGGTGGGGGAGCAGTGCTGGGCGGGGTGGGTGGGGTTCTTTTGCGGACCCCCTGCCGGGGAGAGGGTTTCTCGCGCGGATCGAGGTGCGTTACTGAAGGGCCGCTCGGTTCCCCGCCCCCGAACGAGGAGCCGCGCGGGAGCCATTACTCCTCCACCGGTTAACGCAGACGGGCCGGTACGACCGCGGCCAGCTGCGGCACGAGGGAGATGAGCCCCCAGGTGCTCTTTTCCTCTGCAGCTTCCATTTCGGCTCATTTAAGGGGGGGGGGGGTCAAAGCGAAGCAGAGGATCATTTGCATTCTCTGGCCGGTAACATGTGAGAAAGCAGTGGCTCAGCAAGTGTTCCCGCTCACCACCCGTCCCGCGCCAGGAGGAATTAAAACTGATCTGAGCGCAGCGGTAGTGCCGGCCCACTTACGCGCACAGTTCAGCTCTACAGATTCACCACTGATCCTGGAAAGTGTTGTGAAGAGCTCAGACATATCCGTGCCATCTGAAATATGACAGTTTGAACCGCCTGCAGCTCCTCACCTTGCCCTTGTCAAAGTAATTGATTATCTCTTGGTAGAGCTGATCCTTCAGTTGTCCTTGCGTAGCTGCCTGGTAGCCTTCTCTCTGGGTTAGATGGGCTGCGCAGGCCTCTTCAGACCACTGCAGGAGGAAACAACCAATCACACGTCAAGACTGCAGAGCACTGCACGTGCCCAGAAGAGAGAGCTGGGACCATGGCAAGATGCAGGAATGGGCACCTGCATGCACTACACACAAATGTACTCACGGGCACATAAACGCACACAGGCACCAAACACATACAAACGCACTTGCAAACAGGCGCACAGCACACAAACACACACAGGCACCAAACACACACACAAGCACAAACAGGTGCACAGCACACAAAAGCACACAGGCACCAAACACACAAACAAACACACTCACAAACATGTGCACAGCACACAACACACACAGGCACCAAACACACACACGCAAGAAACAGGCACACAGCACACAAATGCACACAGGTACCAAACATACATACAGACACACACACACACACACAAACAGGCACACAACACACAAACACACACAGGCACCAAACACACATACACACACACTTACAAACAGGCACACAGCTCAAAGCCCACACAGGCACCAAACACACATACACACACACGCACAAACAGGCACACAGCACACAACACACACAGGCACAAAACACACATACAAACACACTTACAAACAGGCACACAGCTCAAAGCCCACACAGGCACCAAACACACATACACACACACACACACACACACAAACAGGCACATAGCACACATAGTTACCAAACACGCATACAGATGCACACACACACAGGCACCCACCACACAAACACACAGGCACAAAGTGTATGCATAACGCATGTCCCCGGAGACATGCGCCTGCACAAGCATAACACACACGCGCGTGTGTGTGTGTGTGTGTGAATGTACACAGAATGATGTAGCATCAGTGAATAGCACAGCAATAAAAGGACTGTGGGGCAGGGCATGAGATCCAAAATCAGGTAGCAGGCAGCAGCTCAAGGCAAGCAGAGTTATAGAGAAAGAGGGAGATCACTTGGCTACTGTAGGAACGCATCAGATATATTGATTTACACCTTGCTACTATAACATGCATTACCGAATCGGTTTGATTCTGTAAACAACTGAGAGCAGAGAACAACAGCGGAAGATTAAAGGGCTTTTCTTTCTGCTGACCAAACACTGGCGCGCTCCGCTAACGCTCTCCGAACAGAATAATGAGCGCGCAGAGGAAGAATGAGCCGGACCGAGCCGGGAATGAGGACGTGCACACTTTCACAGACCGTGCTAAAAAGGCCCGTCAGAGCGGATTCATCGCCCCGAGAAGGCTAAGCGGCATTCCGCGCCGTTTTGAGCCGCAGACGCTGTGAAGTTCTCTCAGGAGTCACGGCACGTGAAGCATTACAAAGCGCTAGCACGAAAACGCGTGTGTGCGGGACCGGGACAAAATAAACTGTGGCGTGAACTCCACAGACATACAAAGAGGAGTCGAGCGGCTTCGCGTAAATCCGCGGCGGCTAGCACATTTGAGCTTCACCAGCCCTCAGAAGAGCCAGGAGAACTGGACTGGCGCAAAACTTCGATAAACACGCGCCGCTATGAAACGGTGCATCGCTTGGCGCAATTCAGCAAATTACGCGCGGACTCACCGCTGAGAGAAAGGGACATTTTGAAGCCTTCATAAAGGAGGGTTTATCCTCGATAATGTTTACTGAGATAAATCTGAAACAATGGCAGAATGAGGGGGCGATTCAATTGACTGTGTACAGTCTAAACTGTACAAGCATAGCTCACAGCCAGTGATTTTGACTGTGTGAATGCAACAAAAAAAAATAATGTTTCACTTTCCAACTGTAACAGACGGGATTTTATTTTTTTGCGCAAGAAAAGGTTTTCACCCTGTGGCCTCCACTTAAATCAATCTAATTTTACAGTATAATGGGCTCTGTTCATTTTCACTTTGAGGAGTCAAGTGTTCGGCGAGGAATTCCTCAGTTGCTTGGAGACTGGCGGAATTTAAAATAAATAGCTCCCTTTCAGCGTTCGATTCTGCGCGGAAAAAATTAATACCGTCACAGTTTCACAAGCCTGTAGGGATTGCAACAAGGACCGGAGTGGCGAGCTGTGCAGTTCCCTCCAAAATGTGAGAAGCGGGCCGACATACAGTACCCGGAATAAAAATTTCAAGACGGCGCGTTTCCAAATCTCCTTTAACGCGGTCGTAAAAAGTGCCCGTCCGCTCTTATTTCGACAGGGTCATAATCTACCTACTCAAGCCTTGCCAGATGCCTTTTGGGTATGTGGCCTTTTCAGTGCTTTGAGGGCCACTCCGTCAGTAATAGATTATCAGATCGGTAGATAAGCAGCCTATGCGAGCGCTTAATGCTTCTGCATTGAAGTATAAAAAAAGAGATCCAGCCCGCTGAACTGTCGAGGGCTCGAAACAGAGATAACGCTTGAAATAAGTGATCAAGCATGAGGGCAGGGCGAATTGATACGACTAAAACACACGTTTTCTCTCCGCCTGTTAGCTCACTGGGCGTTTGATTATACGATAAAATATCAAGTCACAAGCTAGGGCTGTACAGGTATATCAGCAGAGCGATGCAGCTGAGCAGGTTCATCAAGATGAAAAGGTTTTAATGATGGTGTCAGTCAGCTATGACCGGGGGAATGAGAACCACCTCCCTGGTGGACAGCGGGATCAGCGGGAGTCAGAAGAGGAGCCCAGGGAAAAGCTTGGCTCTGGGATCTGAGAATCCGTGAGAGAATGCTTCGTGTCTCTCCGACAAATACACACACGCATGCACAGGCGCACACGCACGCGTACACACATTCATCTTTCTTTTATAGGCACTCCTAGTTTCATAATCTTTTTTTTTCCCCAATGCAACAAGCAGACAAAACATTAAGTCTGAAAGTCTGATTCAGCACCTTAAACCAGGCGATACTCAGCCTCCATCACATTTATTTACAATCCATTTTATTTATTCATCAAATTCACATTTGATATTTATGGTATTGAATATTAAAGTAAAAAATAAAAAGAAAACGCAAACGTACTGTTCAAGAACTGTCCGTCCCGTAAATTCATCTTTAACCTATCAATCTCTTAAAGGTCAAATTAAAAGCGCAGACAATCTTGAATGTGCTACACGGAACACGTATGACAAATTGACAACGGCGAATCACCGTGCGCGATATCTCATCCTGAGAACGAGGCAGGGGACAGGAGCCATCACTCCCGCCCTGGTTAATGCAGATCCTCCAGGAAGACGGCGACAAGCCGCGCTTCAGTAAAGCAGAGCCACACGGGGGGAGAGAAAAGTCTCTTTCTCCCAGCGCTCAAAAGAGAGGGTACCTGCAAAGGTACAGCTTCTGTTTCAGCCCATTTATGGGGAATCAAAGCAGAGGACCATATGCGTTCTCTGATCAGTAACAGGTGAGGACGCAGTAGCTTAGCAAGTGTTCCCGCTCGCTACCAATCCCACGCCGGGGGAAATTAAACTGATCTGAGCGCAGCGGTAGTGCCAGAATAATTCATTTCTTTAACCGGCTTACTTTGAAGGCGCATACTCATTTTTGCACCTCTCTTTTTGGTCCTGGAGGCAAGGTAAAGCAGCTAAAGTTACACATTTCTAGATACCTGTGAATCTTGTGCAACAACAAAGTAACTAATGATTTCATTTAGACAGTCAAGTTAGACAAATTTCTGCTCGGGTTTGAATCGTACCCACCAACCCTTGTGCTGGTTCCAAAGATTCTCATTCACTACACTGCCCTCACTGCATGTGCAATACAAACAAAGGAGGATAAACTGTCGAGCCCTACATTTTAAATCCTGAAGAGATAAATTCTAAAATCTGAATCGGGAAAAGAGTATTTAAGATTGAACTTTGTGTATGGTGTGTACGCCTGTGGATCCATAATGATAGAGGAACATAAACACACACTCATACACAATTGAAATGATATTCTGGTTTATAAAGATACCTACACGGACAAATCGAGATGCATGGCACAATCAAATGGACCATGCTCACTCTGGTTTTTCTGGGAAGGAAGCAAAGCATTCCAAAATCCACGCGCATTCTGACATCACTTCCTGTGCCAATACAGTGCAAACGGACACTGTGCAGATACCTTGAGAAGCTTGGCGTGGAGGAGGAGGGTGTAAGCAGCCTCGGTGTAGTTATCACACTCCTTGTGCAGGTCACACAGCTTGTACAGGTACCTGGAGGTGAAGAAACGAAGAAATGTCCATTATTAAATGCCAGAGAAGGGGGGGGGGGGGGACGCACATGGGGAAGAATCCGAAAAGAAAATAATTACAGCCTCACTCACTGACATTTCCCCCTCCCCCCCCCCCACTATTAATAATGTTTTCCTTTCAATCACGACTCCGCCTTTAGAATACCAAAGCGGATGTGCGCAGATGCTTTTTGTTAGGAAAATGAAGCCATTATGACAACCAGGAGGAGGGATATTTGAATCTAAAGGGCATTTCAATATTCAGAATATTTCATTTAGACGAAGCCAAATTCTCAGAATAAGAACCATTACATAATGCAGGCCGAGTGACTTATCACTGATGACGGGTAATTTCAATTTCAAAAGCACAAGCATTTTCTTTCTAGTTCCCCCCCCCCCCCCCCCCATCAGGTCAGTGAGAGGCAGCAGTGCATTCTGTTTTGAGAAAGTAACCAATTACGCATGCATAGAAAAGACTCGATATTAATACGGCACCATATCTTTACAAATAAACCCAGCTCTCCATTTGATTATTCGATTATTTTCACATTGATAAATAAATGCATGGAAAAGCACCAATCTGCCATCCCACTATCTATCTATTAAGCAGAAACCATAACACGAGTAACATGGCTTGCATTTGAAAAATGATCCAGCTTGATAGAGCTGGTAATTTCAGGCAATTCAGATCCCATATTTTGCCCGTGCCCAAGGGTACTCTGACATTGGCCAACCTAGGAATAAGAGATTCTGGGAACAGATGCAGCTCCTCGACCACTTTTTCGCACCATGCCCGAATGTGAAAAAAGCCAACGAGAGGCCTCCATTGTGTGAGAGTACTTACCTGATGTACATCTCTTCCCTTTCAATCTCCTTGTAGAAGTTCTAGGATAAAGGAGACACAGTGAGGCACATGGGAACATGGCGTTTTCTGAAATGGAATTCTCAAAGTTTAATGAGGCTGGTGCTGGTGTGACACTGCTGTCTCGAATACAAAACTGCTAATGGACCAAGATACAGAGCGGGAAATTACACAAAATTCAGTTACACTTACTGCAGGTTTTCACAATTATACACAGCACAAAGGTATACCCCATTCACCACAGGAGCTCTGGTTCTTAGTTCAACAATACTGTGTACTTTTACACAGTCAAAGTGATATAGTGACAGACAGAGAGACACTCACACGCTTATATTCAAGGGTGACAAGGGCTGACAGTTTGTGGGAACCCAGGAACGATGATGTATTTTATTCAGCAAGAATGTGGACTCGCCAATTTTAAAATGCAGATTAAGAAAGTACAAAGGGGATAATTACTAACAAATGCCTTTCTCTGCCATTGACTGGGTGGAAATGCCAAGCGCACCACTTAGTAGTCCCTGTCCAGCTGTGAGCGAGTATACATTTTACAATTGTGTAACATTATTTATTTGCTAAGCAGTCACCATTATTCGAGGTGATTTACATTACATTTCTACGTATTACCCATCAGTAGATCTGAATTCCCACAGAAGCAATTCAGGCTAAGTGCACTGCTCAAGAATTCAATGGCAGTGCTCCCCCCCCCCCCCAACAACACCCTCATCCCCACCCCACGCAAAATCAAAACCATGGCAACCTCAACCAGATCAACAAATACAGTTCCCACAATATGAAAGTCCAACAAATCTTTAAGAATCTACATAAGGAGCATAGAAAAGTCTCCAGTCCATACATAAATCAGCAGGTCCATCGTCATGGCCACAAGGTTATAATTAGCTTATCCATACAGAAGCTTTCATGATGATATAGTCTGAATTCCATGACTGCAGATGTTGGCTTTTTTAAACATTGACACATACTTTCCATAAGCTTCACGCAAGCTCATGAATACTTAAGGAACACCGACGTCTCTCGGCTTCCTTTATAAATTGTCACTTCCCGTTCGGTCTATGGAGGCGACCTTTTGAGCGATTGCAATTTACGAGACATTTTTCCGCACTTTTCTTTGAGGTTGCTGCATGAAACGCTACGCGCTCATCCACAGAGGATCTCTGATCAAGGGCGAACCGAGCGCGTTCGTTCTGATACATATTCAAAGTGCTCATATTCATTCACATGTGTCATTACTGTTGTCAGCCTGTATTACGCTCTCAGATTTGACGCAGAATTACCTGCGATAGATCAGATTCCGAGTCAGGTACAACTCACCCTTCTTATGCTTTTTATTTATACTATGCAAATTCGAGCCAAATCAAATATAGGCAACAACAACAACAAAAAAAAGTGTCACTAATTTAAAAAAATCGTTTTTTCACAATGCTTGGAAAATCCTAACCATCTTTATAAACTTGTCAGAGAGACGGCAGCTACTATTACTCTTGAATATTCACAGTGAAAATTCAAACATTACAAATTCAGAAAAAATACGACCAATATACCAGTCTTACTAGACCACAATACACAAGTAGTTCTTTTCTGATGGTAAATTAATTATCACAGCTGTGATTTCCTTTTTCCAGTGACCCCAGACTGCAGATTAAATGCCATGGGAATATAATAAAAGCCAATTCTTGTTGATTTTTCTTTGAGCACTGGAATCCCCCATGCAGACATCTTACTTTGAAATAACCATATATCTACAGTTTGCGCTAACGAATGCAATACACCAGCAACGTTATGTCTATTATCAATAGTGAGTGTATATGTGTGTCTGTATATACACGTAGGGGGTATTGTTATTGCAGTCATTTCTGGTATCCCTGTGCTGCTCTCGGAATGCAACAAAACACTTTCAACAACTGAATCAGCTGTTCAAGATGTAAGAGAAGATGAGAGAAAAGCTGAAGTGTGACAAACATGAGGCTGAGTGAGGTAGGAGCGGTGGTGTATGCTGAAGTTTGAGGAAGACACAGCGGGAGGAAGGGTTTTTTTTTAAGTGTGAGGAAGACATATGTGTGCTGAAGTGAGAGAAAAGTGTAAAACATCCTGTCGAAGTGTTAAGAGGTTGCGGCGGCGTCTCACCAACACGTTGACGGTGCAGCTCATGCGGTTCTCCTTGTTCTCGTCGTGCATGATGGTCCTGTAGTCCAGCAGTCTCTCCAGCAGCCGCACTACCAGGGTGACAAAGTTCTCCCCGCTCTTGGCCAGGTACTTGTGTTTTCTGCAGTGCTCTAGCAAGCTAGGGCAAAACGTAAACACAGTTAACGTAGCACAAACACAGCTAACACAGAATGAACACAGTTAATGTAACATACACACAGTTAATGTAGCATGCATATTTCTAATGCAGCATGCACATCGTTGATGTAGCAAGCACACAGTTAATGTAGCATGCACATAGTTAATGTAGCATGTACAGTTAATGCAGAATGAGCATTGTTAATGTAGCATGCACAATTAATCGAAAAAGCACACTGTTAATTTAGCATGCATGGTTAATGTAGTATGCATACAGTTAATGCAGAATGCACATAGTTAATGTAGCATGCATAGTTAATTCAGAATGCACATAGTTAGTGTAGCATGCATAGTTAATTCACAATGCACATAGTTAATGTAGCATGCACAGTTAATGCAGAATGTGCACCATTAATGTAGTGTGCACAGTTAACAAGGCATGCACACAGTTGACACAGCACGCACACAGTTAATGCAGCATGAACACAGTTAATGCAGAATGCACAGTTTACAAAACAAATTTATACTCTAGTCAAGAAATGTATATTACAAAACTGGGAAAACAAATACAACGTCACCATAAAATGCTGGTATTAATTGACTACTTACAAAAATGGCATTCATAATTCTATAAAAATGAATTATTGAATAAACTATAACACATAATCTACATGTGCAACCACCAAATACTCTTATATTACAACATTCTGCCTTGTATCTACTACAGGTCAAACAATGTCTGGTGGCAGCTGTCTCTCCGTCAGTGCATGTCCCATCGCCGACGCATTGCAGTCGGATCAAATAAAAGATTGTGCTCACTGAATAATTAAGACCACAGGTGAGCAGGAAATCAAGAAATGGATCGGTCCTCATTGCGTGCAACCCCGGATTTATGTGACTGACCGATGGGTGAAAATGACCATGCCTCTCCAGACATCTTAGCGTGCAACCTTAGCATCTGAAAGTTCAGTCTGCTAACCTACACTCACGCCAACGAAACTGAACACACATTCAACCGAGCGGAAAGACCGAAAACAGCTCACCCTCCAGAGAAACAGTAACATTCTCCTAAGGCCAAGATTAACATCAGACAGGGGTACTTTAATGCATTGTGCTGTAATTGTGTAATTATCTGACTTGACCTGGGCCCATTAATAAACACTCACATCTTCTGGAAGAGGACCTTGTACTGCTCGTCTCCTCGGCCCCCTTCCACCTCGTGGTCCAGCTTGGTGATGATCTCGTTCTCAAACTGCAATTAGACGGATTGGACATGAACACTCAGAGTGGCCAATTTTTCATTTCATTAGCAACGCCCCCCCCCCCCTCCCCCACCGTGCCGGATTGGGGTTCGGGAAACGGAACTGAGGCTCCTCAGTTAATGTCCCCCGTTGTCAACATCACTCGCTAACTCCGCTCTGGAGATGAGAAGGGCGAACACTGAGGCAGCGAGGTTTGGGGAATTTGCTTTCTGATTTCATCACTGAGGTGCTGGGGCTGTAGGCTTCTCAAGGCGTGGGACAGTGATTCATGGAGCCAATACCGACTGTATTTGTATATGGCCGCGGCATAAAAACAGTTTTATGGAGCTGAAACAACCCAATTTGCAACGCTTGCATGTGCAGTGGCAGACCGCAGTGTTGAGCCCTGCTAAAATAGATGCAGCACTGTATCGGGGTGAACTCTGAATTTTCATGCCCCAGCAAGACCAGTAAAGAACACTATATACCTTGCCTATAAATGAGATTGGATCCATGATTCAATGAATGATGAAACTGATCACAATTTACTCCACAGACAGAGGAGCTGCATTTCACGTACATACATAGATACATACAGTACTATCGTAAATTCTGGACAATTTCTTTGTCCAGTATTTTTCTGCAAAAATGATAATATGCATGCAAAGAAAACAGTATTTTTGGCCAGTATACCTTATTTAAAATTATTGATGGTCACATAATGTCTTTAACACTCGTGGTCAAGAAAAATTTTTTTTTGGCTTGTTTACTTTTTTGTAATTACTGATCGATGGCCACATATTTTCTTTGCCACTTGTTGCACAATGTTTCCATAATGTGTGCCCGTACAGCACATGCATACATACAGACATACTACACACACATGCTCTATCACTATCTCTCACTCTCGCTTGCTCACTTACTCTCATGTATTGCTCTCTCTCTCTCTCTCCCTCTCAAAACAGTGTAACATTGGCAGCAAAGGGAACTGAACAGGTTTTGGGCCTGAGCCACAGAGCCAGACAACAAAGTTTAAATAACTTTCCAACACTGCTGGCACCGAGCGCCGTGCTGCAACCAGAACAGCCTGAGATTAACGCGTCCTCCACCGACAGCAAATCCCCAAACAGATATTCATAAGTACGGGATGACTTTTAACGACGGAACAGCTGGGACCAATCGGAAGCCACCGCGCACGCAGACGGCCAGAGAGACGCGATTAGGGAGATTATACGGATACGGGCTTGCCGGTGTTTTTAAAAGCGCCACATTGTCCATTTCAGTGGTGTGGGTTTAGAGGTTCTGGGCTCATTGAAAAAAAAGGGAGTATGATTCTGCTTGGACGCTATTGCACATGCAATACAAATTCCATTCAGGCAGCACAACCACAGTCGTATTTGTGTCCACAGAACTGAATTTCATGCTTATCGGTAACACATGTGCATTCAGGCTTCCCCTCCTCTCTGTCCATCACAGACTGTGACCTCATCTCAGATTCCAAGCAGAGGAACGGACAATACATTTTCACCTGCTCTAATATTTACGGGTTCTTAGCACTCGGTTGTTGAGAATGCATTAAATTAAACATGGTCTGAATATATATGGCCTTGTTTGTCTAATGCTCTGCTTCTAGGGCCATGCTTTGAAAGGAAGTGCTGTCAGATGCACTGCACAGAACTGAGCCAGGCCGAATCGAGACACACAACTCCCACGCTTTCGGGAATAAGAGGTTAACACCGGGAGGACACAGACCCTTTGGAAGCTCCGGGTGAAGTGGAACTCGCACTGCATCATGTCAAAGAAGATGGGGATGGTGGCCTTCCGCAGCTCGATCTCCGGGACCAGCGTCATCTCCAGGATCGGACCCACCATCTCAGGGATGAACTTGATCTTGTGAGGACCTGTCAATTGAACAAAATCCATCAAATGGCTGCCAGAGAGAAAGGACTGGCATTCAAGATAAATATTCAACCAGCTTTCTCATTAGAGACAGAGGTTCCAAACCATATACCAGAACTGTACCTTTAACCGGAACTGTAAAGGCTTTAACTCAAGTACACTTTTAATTTACAACTACGCAGTACATCCACTGTGATTATACTGCATTATCCAATTAAACCCTCAACACGTTGAAGTGCAACAAATCTACAGTTGCAGTTAGGCTACATTATACCTTGGTTAAATGATCCGGTCTAAGACAACAGTGAATACTTACATTTGCCTAATCACCTGATCTCCTAAACCCCACCCCCATTATCCAAGACTGCGGATGGGCCTCTGACGTCTCATTCATTTGCATTCTGGACTGTTCTCCAAAAAAATAAGTTAGCGCTGAAGATTTATCAATGTGCCTCAGAAAGGTTGTTCAATTTATGCGCACGTCCGGCCGTTATTTTTTAAATGTCAAATATGCACTATGAAGTCCTGTCATGCTCCAATCTGATATAAATGTGAAGACATTACCAAGATAAGTTACTTGACTATTTGCCTTGGCAGGTGAAGGGGAAGCACTCAGTAGCACAACTCAAACCTTCATTACCATCCTTAGCGTTCAGAACCAGTCTCCCCCTCCCCACATTTCCCAGGACCAGAGAGCTAGCTCCCTCCAACTGAGTTCATTTCACCAGTTGGCTTCACTAATCAAACGTAGCACCATCTTGCAGCTCCTCGATGGGACTGACAGTACCCACAGGCCAAGAACCACTGCATCCATGCATAACAATGATCTTACCAACGAGGGCCCGAGAACCACTAAATTAATCGATAACAAGAATCTCACCCACCAGTGCCTCTGAACCACTGTAGGCAATGACAGTAAAGTTCTTACCCACAATCCATAAATCCACTGGGAATTCATAAAAAATTAATGACACACAAGAGAGATAGAGCAACTGTAGCATCGATGATCTTACCCACAAGTGACTTTGAACCGCAGGTGGCAACCATAACAAAGTTCTTCCCCCACAATCCATAAACCCATCATAAAAATGGCTGACACACAAGAGATTTAGAACCACTGCAGCCATCAGTAACAGTGAACTAACCACTGCATCCATCCCTAATACTGATGTTACCCCACAGGAGATTTAGACTCCCTGGATCAATCCATAACAGCAGGGGAAAATGAGAAAATGGCACCAATAGCAATAGCAGGGCTCCAGCTGGCTGTGACTGAAGCCTTAGCAGGTGCGAGGGTGAGCCATCAGCAAGCATATGCCAACGACTTGCTTGTTCCAGCTGCACAGAGCGACATATTGCGAGCTCCGTCTCATCAGTCTGAATTAGCGCTCTGCCACTAGAACACACAGCTGCACAAAGTTTTAACTGAGAACAGAAGGAAAACTTCTGGGGTTGGGGGTGGGGCGTCAGTGGGGGTAGAATATCCTGCTCTCTTCACTAGGATTCGAGGACCAGCTGTCAATCAAAGCCAGGATTACCTCTCCTACACTTTACTAGTCCTTATATGGTGTTGCTGAAAGGGCCAGTGACCTTCCCCTGCCACTTCTTCCTGTACTAACTCACGCTAGGGCCAATGTCTTGCCCCACTTCCAGGCCAACCATTAATTAAGTGGCTCTTAATACAAAAGTCATTTGTTTAAGAAAAGCCCTCAGCACACGAGTCTGGATTTCAGCTCCTTGAGCTCATTTCCCCATTTGTCTCCATTCCCCGGAGTTTATTAGGCGGCTGATTTTCTGATTGTCGCCTCAGGTGCAAATGGAGGTTGCGAGATGAAAATCACAGCGAATTAATCAATCCGAACCGAGAGCTCTAATTAGGAAGGACTGCATTAGCTCGAGCACATACAGTCAGCAGGCAACTAAAAAATGCATTTTGCTGATGTAGAAACTAAAAAAAGGAACCAATTTCACCACCTCTGATTTCTTTCTTTCGCCTTTCAACACCCACCATGACACCAGGACTTAATTATTCCTTCACTTCAATGCATTGTCTAGCTGCACCTCTATTTTTGTATTTTACATACTGTATTTTCCGAACAAATATAATTGTGGGCGACCCCAGATAATGAAGTGAGGACACTGCGTGCGAAATCTTATTTTCAGTTGAGGTTTTTTTAAGAAAATAAGAAGGTATGCCAGGCAGTTAAGGGGGAATATGAATACATTATATTACAGATATTAAGCGAGAGCAGTTTAGCGAATATAAATATTCTCAAAGACTGTAAAAACAAATTAAGACACTGGACCAAGGCGTAACTTACCTAAATTGTACCACATGTCTCGAATTTCAAACCCAATCTGCCTCCTCATATCCTGGTACCTTAAACACAAAGTGAAAAGAACATAAATACTGAGAAAACTGGATAAAAACACAAAGGACTACATTTATGTTATCGGCATGCACAAAATCAAAAAACATGGTCAATGTCTGGGATACAGAATAATTCGGATTTTGTAAAAACAGCCAGAATCTCATAAGTGTAGACATCAGCAGTTTCTGTTTCAGTTACACACTCCATAAGTCTAGTTCATCAAACAATCTCCATACAGCCGAGCAAAGGGACCTTACACCAGGGGTGGGCACGGAGGGCTGTATCTACATCATGTTATCTGTCTATTTTAATCATCTCATGAAATACCTGGGGGGCTGGTGACCGAGTCTCACGGCCTACAGATGGCGCCACTAAGAACGGCTGTAACTACTTTTCCCCAGCGGTTCTGGGGAAAGGAGGGGGAATGTCCAGTGCTTTATACGACCCCCTCATTAATATAAATTCACAGCCTCAGTCATGCCCTGACATTTCAAAGAACCTGAAGTACCCAGCAGAATTCTTATACCCTATCGACTGCTTTGCCAATAGGTTCCCGAGGAGCTGTAATTAATGATGGCAAGGACAGGATATTAGAAAGTATTAAGGGAGAAGGCAAAGTGGTCCGTCTACTGGCTGCTTCAACGGTTACAGTGTCAGGCTTATTGCAGTCAGCAGAACACATACGTACACGTCGACCTCTTGCATGCGAAATAAGTGCTACTGCTAGTGTCGCGGACAGCGTGTACCAAAAGGTTAATGGAAAGATGTCACTCATTGGGTTCAACTCATTACTCTTTCGTATGGTGTCAAAATGCAATGGAGTTCTGAATGCTTAAAAGGTACCAGAGGAATAGGCTTCAGAAAAACAAATCAATATGAACAATGTATTAACAAAGACAGGGCAGCATAGACAACACGCAACTGAAAAAAACAGCAGTACTTTCTGAAATATTTTCGAGCTTTAAACTCTCCAGCATCTTTTAATTATTTTTTAATACAACAATTACTTATATTTTTGTATTGTACGTATGTAAAAAAAATCATGAAGAAGACAAGCTCAGCTTCAGCCAATATGACGCGTAATCAGTCGCCATAGCGCTACCATGACAGAAACAGAGGCCAATTAAGTGCAGCCTGAGTCAGCTGTCAAGCCTTGGCCACACCTGTCAGACTCCGGGAAATGTGAGCTCTGCTGACAGACAGAGCTCCTCACTCCGAGCACAACAGATCAGGGCAGGCCTTTGGAGTGGGTTACTGGAATAAGGTGCCTTTGAACAGAATTTGGAACAAGGTCTACGGCAATGGCAGAGATGGACTCTTCTGGAGGACCTGCATTAGAGGCAGAGAGCAGTGTGCCAAAAGCAAGTCATCTGGAGAGGACAAATGAGCAGGTTCACTGGAAAGTCCAGATCAGCTACAAAACAGGAAGGTACAGGAAAGTACAGGAAGTGACCTGGAAAGGACAATCCGGCAATCAGCTCGCCAGGAGAGCGGAGGCAGGGACCCTCGGGATGTGCAAGTCCAGACTCGAAGCAGCGCCGGACACTCTAGCATGTAGCTAAATGATGAGCTTGTCATCGCGTATCCCTATGTGCTTATGACAGGCCATCGGGTCTCCTGTAAAGAAACACCCGGGGACCCCGCTGGAGTTGACTCAGCGCCCATCTGGAGCTACGCGTGTACTCACCAGAGACTCGAAACCAAACACAATCTTCAACACAGGCTAATAAAAAGCAGATTAGAATTCATTAGCTCTCTCGGGGTAATGCGCTCAGATGTCTGCATGCTGAAAGTGGAACATAATGAGCCTTCTGTCATCCTAACTCTCTGTTTACAAACTGCGCTCACAGACGGTCGGATTCGGTCATCAGTCTTGGCAGACTGGCCATTAACTGAGAATTTTGTGGTTTTTTTGTTTTGTTTGATAGTGTCGGTACCACTCAGAGGTGCAAAGCTAAGAATGAAGCTAAATCGAGCGGGAAAAAGGTCCTCGAAGCATAAGAGTTCTAATTGTTTGTTCATCGGTTCTGACGGCTCTCGTCTGCACTGCGCTAGTCGCGTCATGACAACTGATAACCAGTGCATTTCTGGTGCGTTGTGGAAGGGGCTACCGTTGGGCAACATAGTGATAACCTGAGGAACTTCTCCCAATTCCCATGGTGGAATGAGACTATCTGCGCTCCATCATTGTGAACTCTCAGTCAATGTTGACTTCTGGTACAGACTTTGGCCATAGCCCCCGACTTTGTGGAGAACACCTTTAATCACAGAGCCACTGGGGAGCCCTAAAGATGCACTGGTATGAGCACTACACTTATGTCACAGCATGTTAAATTTGGAGGAAAAGTACAGCATACTGCCACAGAAGCTACAGCAACAGGCCTTGGGCCTGTCACAAGGCACTTCACCCCAAGCGATCCTCTCTAATCAAATTTTCCAGTTTATCTTAATATGAAAAATCATGTGTGGACCAATAAACAGCAGCCTAAAAGAAACTGTGAAAAGAACGTGATGACAAACATCATCATTTCATGACTATCCTTCAAAATGAAGGATGGTTGTAAAATACAGACTCGAACGTTTACAGAGAAGCCATATTGCGCTGGACACACGGGCTGGCCGTAGGTCCCCTGAGAGACGGCGTCCCGGGCTTCGCTGTCCCCAGTGGGACATGCGATGTGGCGCAGGGTAATTTGTTGTCTGCGGCGGGAGATCGAAGAATCGAGAGGGTTAGTGCTGATCCGCTCCTCTTTGAACGCCTCCCACAGAAAGCCCTTCTCCTTTAATGACAGGTTGGATTTCACTGCCGACTTCAAACGTAGAGACGGGAGAGTGCCCCCCCCCCCCCCCCCCGCCCCCACCATCCCCCGCTTTCCCCCACCCCCATTCTCTCCGATAAAGAGCGTAATCCCTTCTGGGCAGGAAACGGAGCCGCTCCGGGGAGTCACGGCAACAAAGAGTCGGCTCTGGGCCGGACAGCCGGGGCGCGGAGAGGGGGCTTAGCGAAATGCGAACTCGCAGGGGCGGCATTGTGCGCCCGGCCCAGAGCCCGAGCACGCGCACGCCAATAAAGGGGTGGCATGAAACAGGATTGAGCTTCCTGGAGGCAGGGATGCCCGTTTGGCGGCGTTAATAGCATCTACAACCGGGAGCTTTTTTCAGGCCTTCACGTACACCCAGGGAGCGGGTGGTTCCGGGAGGTGCAAGGATTCCGCTCTTCTCAGGCTCACACACGTCATTTTATACCCGACTGCTTTAAAAACCTCGACTCCAATTATGTTTATGCTGGCTGTTATAACGCTTCAAACTGATCACAGGTTTCTTAGAAAACCTGGCCCCGTTCAACGAACCATGAAGGCTGTTTATTTGTGATGAAAAACTTCATATTTCTGTAATGGCTTTTGTACTTTTTTGGTGAAATTGCTGTTGATCGAGCCGAGCGACAGAAATTGTTGCTGATCGAGCCGAGCGACAGACAACCTAGTCGAACTAAATGAGACAATATAGCTAAAAAACAGATTTTAGTTTATTAATGAAGTGGCCTCTTTACTCACAAAACGCAGGAAGACTCAAAAACGCATATCAATAACTTCTAAACAAAGCAACAACCGATTCTGCTTTAAGACTGATTTAACTGAAAATAGTCTGTGTTGCCTTCTGTGATCCCTACACTATAAAAAAAAGTGGTTCAGCACTCCCTATAAGTAAGTCGTTGGCTAAAATAGTCACTGAACATCCTGGTGTTTCCATTGTGAATATCTATTCTGCACACATTTCACAAAAGTGCCTGAATGTTAACAACTCCACTGACACAGCAGCTATGTGGCTCAGAGGTGAAGGCTCTCGATTCTCGACCTGAGGGTTGTTTGGGACGGGCTTCACGTGGGGCACTCTGGCCGTTAATTAGTAAAACTCACAGACTGTGTAAATATCATGAAACCGGGAGCACTGTCAGCAGCCCCAAGCTGCGAGAGCATCCATCAAGAAAATCAGTCTTTTAAAATGCATCTTGTAATGAGATACAGCCCTCATACGGCCTTAAACATGCCTGCTCCAGAGAAGAGAAGCATGGTTGACACTATGATTGGGGGCATTCCCTACCTACTTTGAAGACCCTAAGCAAGCAATATAATCACTTTATACATCATTATATTATATGCAAAGAGTCAAAGAAAAAAAATTATTAATTTATTAGATGACGTAATTATTGTACGATTATTATCATTTTTTTAAATCTGGAAAGCAAAAAAGTTCTTAGACTGCTTACTATGTGGATTTGGGATTTTTAAATTTTTTGTGAAATATGCCATTTATGCTTTAAGCCAACCAGCTGTTTCAGACCTCCAGCTATTGCGATTAGAAATGACATACTTTACATGCAAAGGAAATTGTGCTATTTGCTTGCTTATAAATTTGGAAGAAAAAAAAACTTGCAGGCTAATAAACATTATACATGCAGGAAAAGTGAATGCAAAAGATCATTTCTCCCAGGTCATTGCTGCAAATGGGACTACAAAAAGTAAAATGAAAAAGCGTGCATTTTTTATTGATTATTTTTTCTAATCGGTGAGTGGTCAGCAAGGCGCTGCTTTTCAAAACAATACAAGTTGCGGCGAGAATCGGAGGCCGTGGCATTACGACAGCGGCATCCAGCGCTAGCTCTGGTGGGGAATCCCAGAGTCCCCGGTGGCATGAATTATTGAGAGCGTTTTCGTGTACGGCCGCAGCCGAGGGGTGCTTTCGTGCTCGCCCGAGGTGAAAACAAACTCACTTGTGGAAGATCTTGGCGCGCTTGTCGCTGGAGAAGTTCTCCAGCTGGAGGGATTCCTGGGTGAGGTACGCCACGGCTAGGTGGAAGTAGTTGTTCCACAGCTGTGAATGTAAATGCAGGAGAGAGAGAGAGAGGGAGAGAGAGATAGAGAGAGAGTGTCAGTTGGGTCAGGCATGAGGAACGCATCAATCTGGAGGCACTAATTATAATGTACTGCCATGCGCTACTGTTCCTTGGCTGACGTGAGCGTTCTGGTGTAAAATGGCTGCCGTGCACCTCCAAGGTGGATGCTACACTTTGGTGATTGCTGAGGTAAGCTTCTTCTCATGAAAGCTGTGACTGTGAAATAGTCTAAATTAATTCAATATATTACTATTGCTATAATTATCATCACTGTGTGTAAGACCATTTTAGAGAGGGAATGCAACCTAAGTTTAAAAAAAAAACAGCAGCTCAAATTATAGTCATAACAATCCCTATTACAATTACAGCTTCACTTGGTATCGGGATTTTGCAGTAAAACAGTATATATACTGTGAATCATTCTTCTTTTACTGCATGTCAAAGAAATTTAAGCAGTTTAAGCAAATGATTTGGTACACTCTTCAAAGTACTGCAGATAAGACATAGTGCACAGTTCAGAGAGAGGCCAGACAAGAAAGAAAGAAAAAGAAAGAAAGGTCTGACAAGAAAGAAACACTAATTCAAGAAAAATTAGTATGTGTTGTAAGGGGTTTCTGGACTTACAACTTCAGCCATAAGGTGCACTACAACCTCTGTGGCATTGCCATTTCATTGAATTATGTTGTGTATTCAGTAACAATAAAAACGAAAACTGCTAACTGTGCAATTTTGCAAATGCCCCCCACCCTCCATTCAATCACATCACATGCAGACTCACACACCCTCCCCCTCCCCCTCCACCTCACCCACCCTCCCCCTCTCTCTCTCACACACACACACACACACACACACACACACAAATACACAAATGCACACACACACACACATGCAAATTATCAAGCCATTTCCAGGGGTAAAAAGTAAAAGACAGTATTGACAATATTCATGTTTAAATCTGAACACTTCCATGACCCGCGGCCCAATATTTACTTGAAGTTCGAAGTTGGCTTGATCGAGGAACTTCTTGTTCAGCACAGCAGCATACTGATTAATCGCTCGCAAAAAGACTCTGAAAGACAAGAAGGTTCTTCGTTAGAGCCCGAATTCCCACACCCATCAGATAAGCAGTAATGACTCTCAGCACATGACCACAGGGCAAATCCTTCGCTCACAATGCACACTCCATCTTTTTTTATTAATTGAAACACTTAGTGAGACATTGATGGCGCTTATTTTATGAGGAGATCTTTTTCCAAGTTCCTCTGATCTCTAGCTGCAAAAAAAAGAAATAAAAATGTTAAGCCTGCATATGCATTAACGGTTCATATTACCGTTCAGTTAAAATCAACTTTAATTAGCGGTATTAATCAACGGAGTCGCTAAGCCAGGGTGCAGCCGTGGATACAGAGATCAATTTCAGATTCAGATAAATACAACTACTGGAGCACTGTGATGCCCTTTTAATATTTGCCTTATTATGTAGTTCTGAATGTGAGCAATGCAACAAACCCAGAAGTGGAGCAAATGTGTTAAATTCAAATCGTTTTCCGGTCAATGCTTCGTAGCACCGGCGTTTGCGCAACAACAACGTTGCCATAACTCTAGACTTATTTTTCGGCGAGGAAGCGTCATCAGTGCAGTGGAGCACTTAAAACTCATTTGGAAACAGCGAGCAATAAACACAGATTATTAACCTTGAAACAATGTGTAATGCCTCTTCCCCATTGACCCCCGCGCTTACTCCAATGCAAGGCTTACAATAAAGTGCTCACCTACACGGAGATGCGAAATAAGACACAGATGATAAACTTAATCGCTGCTCCAGCGTTCTGGAAGCAGACGGGCATTAGCAGGACGAGCGGTTTACTGAAAGCGGGAATGAAAGCAGCCTTAGGCGGACGGCATCGGGAAGGCTAACGAATGTTATTCCTTCGCTCCGCATCCCAAAAAGAAGCTGTTTGATCTTGCACACCAACGCTGTACACCAGAACAGTGGTACAGATATATCACTTCTAGACTGGTTTAACTCCCGTCACAGGAAGCAATAGGGCAAGGTAAAGACAACTTCTCGACAGCTACATACGGAATAACTTGATAATCCATCTCACTGCACACTGTAACATGGTGTAAAAAGGGTCTGTGTGCTGTTACTGCGTTCCTCCCTCCCAATGAAATACTACTTGCTCATGTATCAGTGCTGTACTTTACAACATACTGTCAGTGTATGCATCATTTCCACACTGATCCTGGTTCTAGAGGCCCTGGGCCAATGTAAAATCAACTTCTCTCTAATTGCGTACTCGATAATTCGGTAATCAATTTAATTGCGTACAGTGGTACGCAGCTGGTCCCATTTTGATTCCTACTGATTGTGCATTGCTTATGCGAATGCTTGACTGTATGTAGGAGGCCACTGTGTGCAAGAGCCAGAGTGACCGCAATGTGTACGATCGCAAGTCTTTGTCAAGGTTAAAATAAAAAATTCTTAACCCACATTTCCCATCCTTCCAGGGTGGTGTACTGGATATGTCCCATTTTCACAAATCAGGCATGCCCTACCTTCGTCGTTGTAACACTGTCTATTATCCCAAATACCAGTACACCTATAAAGGCAAGGCCTTTGTGAATGCATCAGTTTGTACCCAGTGTACTACAGTACATACAGAATCATCTTAAACATATCAGCCAGGCTGCCAACTCTGAAGGAATTCGTTCAATTTATACAAGTGCCTCAATCAGCCACTTATTATTCATCCTATTAGCCGTATCAATGCAACTTCAGTGCTCTTTTCTTTCTATTGCTGGTTTTAAAGAGGGAAGGAAGGCCAGCAGTTACCACTGGAAGGGCCCCAACTAGTGGAGACTGTCGACTGAAAGCTCCATTAAACAGAACCCCCCCCCCCCCCAATCCATACAGGTTCTGCAACACTCACAATCACTCAGAATCGTTTAATCAAGAATCACATTCGCGCTCTTTAATCCGTGCATCAACAGCCTTGTTGTGTAAGGTTAACCTTTTTGAAAAAGCTCTTAAAATGCTTTCAAATTGAGCACTGCGACATAAATTTGTGTTTATTTGCACCGCAGAGAAACTAATGCAAAACATGATGTTCCTACTTTGGTTACACTGTTCAATCACCATGTGACGTGGATTCTCAACAAGAATGCTTTGTTCTTAAAGACATGATTTACTGCTGTCTTATAATTGAATGTAACATTGTATTATTAAAAAATTTAGGGATAATGCATCAATATATGTAGCCCTTAGCAAAGAGCTAATCTAACAATCCACAATGTTCACCATTTACAGTATACGCATTGTAAGCGTGTAAGTGATTGCAGAGGTGAAATCAACACATCAAACTAAAATGAGCAAACAATGGTAGAGATATTACCATTTGAAATATACTTCTGGAGTCTGAACTGACAGCCCCAACACAGTTTCCTAGAAATAAACAGCATATAGGCTACCCACTCACACCAGTGATTTTCTCAACTTCTCCCTTGACTTTCTGTCAATAAATTAAAACAATTTTATTCCTTATGACTGCTGACGGAAGATAAACCAGTAGAGATTGTGAAAATGTTACTATGAACATTTCTTTTTGAGCCCAAATCAAAAATGAGTAACAGAGACCTAACAGAAACCAGCAATGGTCAATAACATCTCTGGGCGGATATTCCACGCACGCACAAGCTTTCTGAGCGAAAAATCAAGCAGCTATTGCAAGACACAGAAAACAGGCTGCAGAGAGGGGTCAATGGTACACTGTACTGTTATGATGGTGGAAATGTATCTACAGTGTACTGAGAGATTGATGGCCGTTACAGAAAATGTGATAAAACCAAAGAACCAATAAGGAGTGGTAATCCTTTGTCAGGAACAGATGTGAAAGACATTTTATACATAAGCGAAGCTATTGGAACAGACCACAGGAAACGTGTTCCGCTTGCTTATTGCAAGTTAATATCAAAGACCTCAACAGGTATAGATTTTACAGACCACCTTCCATCAAGGAAACATGTACTTCCTGCTATCCTACTTGATATTCAAAATGTTTATAAAAGTAAATTAACATAAATAAAAAAAGAAAGACTTGACATGGCCGCGTTATTACCTGCTCACAAGCAGAGTCCAATTCCCAGGTCTTTCAGAGGGAGAAAACGACGGACTAGCCGACAGTGCGAGTGTAAACTTCATAACAGTAATAACAGAAAATACACACTGAGACTGTGCGTACAAGTCTATGAACAGTAAGAGAGGAAACGGCACTGTTAAAAAAGAGGGAGTGGGACAGTCCACCCATCTTTCAAATTTTTATCCTTTTTTTCCCCGCCTGATTTAGACGTAGAAAGCAGAGAAGGTAACAGATGGAGAAGGAACCACAGCTGAAGAAGCGCTGTGGGGGGGAATCACAAAAGAATGAAGAGTCAGCTGCCTAACAGACAGTAATTGAACTTAAGAGCATTATTGCATTCCATCACTTTTATTTACTCTGAAGTTCATCCCTTAACTTAATTTTGCACAGCTGAAAATGGGGAGACTCCACACAAAAAGAGCCGTTTCTCTAAAATGGTAAAACATATATGCATGTAAACACCGTGACCTAAAAGCTGATTGTCGGCACTTTTGCCTCATAGTCATCTTTCGGTCTCAAATGAAAATGTCTCAAGTACACAGCAAAAACGACACAATGCCGTTACCCTACTTTTAGAGGGCAATGTATCTGTGTGAGTCAGGGGAAGTGAAGTCTTCTTGTCAGCTGAGCTTTGGAAGTCCTTGGTTGTGTGTGTGTGTGTGCGTGTACGTGTGTGTGCGTACGTGTTTTTCTTGTGTCTGGGAGAGGACAGGCAGCTGTCAGCTTTGATCACTGTTTCCCAGGTAGCCTACCTGGCTTCACCGGCTCTCAAGCAGGCCCTACCCGCCCAACAGCGCTATCATCAGCAGCTACCGCCAGCCAGGCAACCCCAAGGGCTGCAGGCTGCCACTGCTCTGCACGGGGCTCCTCAAACACCGCCTATGCAGGTGGAGGTCACCTGAAAGGCGCTAATGACGATGCTAATCAAGTCCATGAATTTGAATCAATTAGCGTGTAGCGCTGCGGCTTGTGACCTCTAGGCCAGAAGCGGCCAGAGAGGCGCGGTTGCTGGTGCATCCTGGGAGTACACGACTTTATCTCCCATTAGGAATTTGGTCGAAATGAGATGCAAAGTAATTTTAGAGGTCATGTCCTGCAATTTTCATCCCTTCCTTTCCCGTGATAATTCTCCTCCAAAAAGCACTTCCCCTTGCAATACCTCGGGCTATTGTTGTCCAATCAATGAAGTTAAAAAGATGGCCCTTGAAGAGAGTGATTTGGTTAAGAAAACTTATTCGCCATTTTAAGCATCAGTCTCACTGGACAGCACACGGGAAGACAGAATGAGATAAATTAGCAAATAATAAAATCATCAGCATATTTAATTATAAGAGACGGACATCTTTTCACAATGGGACTTTGTCTCATTTGGCTGAAAATTTGTCCCCCCATCTCCCTTGTCAAATGAGAAAAATAGCCGGTCCAGGGCTAGCTTTTATCTCCAGTGAATTTTCGGTTTCCACTCTATCTATTAACATCTGCATTTATTTATTTTCTCCACGGAGGACTTTTTTTGTTCAATCATACGATTCTGACCAGTGTGCTGATCCATGAAATTCAAAGCAATTTTCGCACATCAGAGTGTTCCAATAGATTTATTTATTTATTTTGCTCCCGGTATATTTTGGCCGAGAATACTAATGCGGGCGCACTGGGAGATGGGCGACTTTGATCAGATATGACAGTGTCAAACAGGAGGAGGAGGAGGCAGCTCCAGACTGAGAATGGATGGTACGAGGGGGAGGGGGGGGGGTGGAGGTGAGAGAGGACAGAACAGGCCCCAGTGCCGGGGACACACTCAGCAGCACCCCCTGGATGAGTGGCACCGCTGGAATTAAGCTATGCTTCCGGAAGAGGACCCCGGCCATGAAACGTAAGCTAAACATTAAAAACAGCAAATAAATCATAAGTACGAGAGTAAGCAAAAACATTAACGCAAGAGTTCTGCCCGTTGGTTCATTTTCTGCTGAAAGGCGAACATTTCCCTGAAAAACAACCCCCCCCTATATTTTGCGGCAGGGTACGGAATTTCTTTGGCAAGTCCCAGCATATGCAAGCGCATCTGATAAACAGCTTATTTAATTTCCATCAAATTTTCTATTCATTTTCAGTGTGGAAAGTGCAAGGCACTATGCGCGTGTGCATGTGCAGTGTAACATAAATGACCCCGTCATTATGGGTCTCTGCAGAGGCGATGGACACCTTGACCCGCCCCCCTAACTGTCAATCACGCAGAGCTGGGTACACAAGGAGGTGCATGCTAGCCCATCTGAGATTCCACACTCTTACCCCATAGAGTTTACTACTGAGTCACAAGCTGAAAAAAAGAACAAAAATCACTCAATTAAATGTGCCCCTTCACACAGCTCTGCTTTGCATTCTAAATCTCCAGCGCTGTTTTCTCCAGCAGGACTCCTGTGACGATGTTCGAAATTTTAATGCCTGCCGCCTCTGTGTTCCTTAAGCAGTCTCATTGGAAAAAGGTAATGGCTTAAAAAGTGTTGGTGACAACTCAAAGTGCTTTTTTTCATAGGTGCCATCGGGGCATGGGTTCTCATGCTAACTTCATTTCTCACAAGGTACATATTTTAATAACTTATTTTTTTAGCCGAGAAGGGGAACTCTGCATGAGCAGTTAAAAAAAAAAATTAAAAAAAATAAGAAAAGATTACACATAGTGCTACTTAGAAGCAACACACAAGAAAAGCACCATGACGACTTGTGATGTATTATCATGCATTATTAATTCTATGGAGAAAAAAACTCATCGTGTAAATGCTGAACTAATCCTTGCTTATATTAAGCTAGACAATGAAACAGATTGGTATTTATTTCATACAGTGTCATTACCCTAATTAGCTAGTCACGGTACAATGCGCTTGCTTAGGATTAAGTTTCTCACCCCACAACTAGCTGCTTCGACAATAACAATGCAGAAAATACACAAGGTACACTATATGACCAAAAGTATCCGGACACTCCTTGGTCTGGGGATGTATCTCATGGTTTTCCTCTAGGCCCCTTAGGTCGAGTCGAGGCAAATCTTAACGCAATGACATTCTAGATTATTCTGAGCTTCCATTCTGAGCGGCAACAGTTTGGGGAAGGCCCTTTCCTGTTTCAGCATGACAGTGCCCCCAGGACCGCAGTGAGGTCCATATAGAAATGGTTTAGTCGAGATCGGTGTGGAAGAACCTGGCTGGAATGCAGAAGCCTGACCTCAACCCTGACCAACACCTTTGGGATCAATTGGAAAGCCAACTGCTAGCCAGGCCTAATCATGCAATCAGTGCCCTACCTCACCAATGCTCTTCTGGCTGAATGGAATCAAATCCCTGCAGAAAACCTCTAGAGTCCATAAAGCCTTCCCAGAAGAGTGGAGGTTATTTTTGCAGCAAAGAGTGGACCAACTCCATATTAATGCCCATAATTTTGGATGAGATGTAGGATTTCAGGTGTCCACTTACTTTTGGGCATGTAGTGTATCTATTTTTCAGAAGAAACAAGGTATTTTAATGAAGAAAGCAGGCCGTTCAGCCAATCGAAGCTAAAACTCTAGCCTACAGTCCATATTACATATGGTACTGTCAATAATACCTTGGCAGAACTATCACATCTGAGGATCAAACAAACAGACACAGCAGGAAAGCTGCAGCGATGAATTATGTAAAGCATATGCAATTATTAAACAAGTGGGGTTTATTCTTAGTTTGGGGAGCCTGTGGAATGAAAGCTGAACAAGAGGAGCTCAAATGGGTAGAAGAGAAGAACTTGTGACCATTTTTGGTCAACAGCAGTTAAATGTTACAGACACGTTCAAAAAAAAAAGAAAAACTATCCCACCCACGGCCACCCTTCCAGCTGCTAAACAGTTGTGTATACAGAAGTGATGGATATAGGCTATTAAATATGTCAATATCAACATTGAAAATGTTCACTATCAATATTTCACTTTTCTATTTCTGTATAGATGTATGCTGCACTTGCCACTGTTTTTGAGGAGGGTTTTGATTGCCTTCCCAGGGTCAAGAAATATTATTCCACTTCTCCACTACGGTTTTGTTCCTAAAATGCACTTTCTTTAGCACTCTCTAAGACTGTAAATGTGAAACTTGACAAATATTCCATTAAGTATTATTAAGTAAAACTATAACATGCAAAGCTTGATTAGGAGTGTTTATAGAAACTCAAGGACAACCTGGAACTGAGTGTGAAGTATAATCACAAGTACTTAAGATGCAGTGAGACAAGCTCCAAATCCACTGACGGGTTGAGATAGTCCCATAGTAGATATGGCACCTTCATAGTCCCCAGCTATGATGAGGTCAGCTTGACCTGACATATATCAGCGAATGCGGCTCCCAGCACCTGGCATTCTGAATAAGGAGTTAAGCTGTGGCAATGCCCGAGGTGGTAAAAAAAAAAAGGCTTTAAAAGCTTCACAGCACTTTAGTTATTAACCTTTCATTCTGCTGCATCAGAATGAATTGCGCAAACTGTCAGTCTGGCCTCATAACATCCCTAACCCCCTCGCCCCCTCCCCCCCCCCCAATCTTCCTGAGGTAGTTGCAGTTCTTTACAGTGGGTTTTACATCTTCATACATCAGATATAAAGATTTATTTTACGATGCGCTCCGGCTGGCCCCATTTGCCAGAGGCGATGTTCGGCCTATCCCCAGGTCCAATCTGTGTCAATTGTCTACTGTGCTGCTCAAACCATCTTGGCAGTTTGATAGTGCCAATTCCCCCATGAACCAGAGAGGACTTCTAAACTAGGTTCTCTCTGTCATTTGTTTATGGTTATTGTTGGGGTTATAAAAAGAAAACACAAACAAAAAATAAATAAATAAATAAACCATTGCGCCCTTGGCTATGTTTCAATACCACTGTCAAGCATTGATCTCCGGGTTGCAATTTTACTCCAGATCTGGTTGTGATCATGGCTGATAAAACTACTAACATAAAAGGTAATGCGATATTGCTTTAGTAACACGCATATTAGTGTTCACTAGTGTCCACTGTGAGAAACATCAATATTATGTACATAAACTTGTTTTTGTTACACTGCACAATATGGAAAATGTGTTATAACATGTGGCTTGGATTCAATGAAATGGATATAAAAAGAAACCAGCACATAGAGTAGGCACTGCCAACCTGTCTTACCAGGTTCAAGACCACAATAGGTAAATGCTCTTTTCTATAAAATGGAGCCACACATTGAACAAGTTACCACAGTGTATTAAAACTACCATACATCAAGCAGTACTTAAGGCAACTGCCCTGGCTAAACAATAGCATTCCCCTGTGACACACTCCCTACCGTATTAAGAAAGTATTTGCAAATACTATATTTTTGTGAGCTAATCGAGCATCATGATTGGTTGATGTCAGCATTTGACTGAACTTGATAGTTACTTAAAGTATACTGTATTGTGAATAGCAACCATAGCACTAATGGCTGCAAAAATCTTGCCATGAGCACTTTTAACAACAAGGAATATAATAGAAGGGCCAGCCACTGCCATAAACACTTGTGCAGTTGTTTAGGGCCAAAGCTATATTCCTGAGCAACCCAATTCAAGTTTAAATGGTGGTTTTGATTTATGTTGAATAACTCTGGGGCCACAACAACCTTCTTGGCCCGAAAGAAGGGTCAACTCGGCTATGCCTTTATTGTGTTTATCCTTGACAATTTCTATGCATGTACTGTATCTCTGATTCATACATTTTTAATTGCTCATTACACTAAACTCTGCGAGGCTACTGTAATGAAGAGTGTCCTTTTATATGGCCCTGGTAACCTCACCAGCAGTAATATATGCGGCAACCTTCATGAAAAATTGGGAGGTCTGTGCAAAAAGGACGGTTTTATACAAAACACACCTATATTTTCATACTTTTATCAAATTCAACGGGGCTGTTTTATCAAGCTCAATGGGCCTGTTCTTTGGTGCTGAACCATTATTCTTCTAAACTGCCTTAAAACTCAAAGAAGGGAGAGAGAGAGATAGAGGAAAAGAGAGATAGAGAGAGAGAAAAAGGTAGTGAGGGAGGGAAGGGGAGTGCAAACTGAACAATGAATCATGTTCAGACCAGATAAAAACATAATGACGTGAGAAAGAAATAGTTATGCTGCTATATATTCTCTCACTGTGCTGAAAAAAGTGTGAACCCTCGCTTTTGATTTCAATTTTTGCTTATTTCCACAATGCACCTTGGAGTTGGGCTATCCATTTCCAAGTATGCATTCTCAATCAAGGCATTTAAATGATTTGATTACTGTTCATTTTAGTTCAGATGCTCCTCCAACACTTGCCTAGAACAACACTGGTCGGATGTGATATGAAATAGCAATGGGATTGTACCATGGTTCTACAGTGGAAGTCAGAGATGACTCTCAGGTTCAACAAAGCCCTTTCACAGGGTGAGTCTTCAGTCGGCCATACCATACAATGCATGTGGAACTCAACAAGTCATTATCTTAGACTTAAAATCATGCGACAGATAAATAAAAGGGAGGCCATGGAAGACTGGCATGTAATTTGGGTTTTGTATTAAATGCTCTAAAAGAAAACAATGAGATATTTTCTGACGGTAGTGCGTTGGTGATCGATGGCTGTGAGACGCCAACATGGCAAATAACAATCTCACCTTTTTGACAGGGATAGCCTAAATACAAATTACCGGTCTTTCCATCAGGCACTTAACTGAGCAATGAAGCAGAACGTATCACAGCCAAACATGACCAGGACTGTAGAATGAATTACTCCGCATTATTTTTATCTTATTTTTTAAATTAATGGGCGTCTTGGACTGCGAGGCACTCTGAAAGTGATATTCGCATGCGGCCCAGGGTGCTACTTGGCTTCAAACTAAAGATGAGGAAAATGCTAAATAAGTTATGGAGCAGTTCACTCTCACAAATCCTAGAATGGGCGGAGCCTTCAATGTGTCATAAACAACTACAATTTGAGCCACTCAAAGTGCTCTGCTCAGTAAAGTCAGCAGGACCAAATCATTTGTTTGGGTCACGTCCCAAATAATACTCACTATATAGGGAAGCATCCTCCATTATTACCTGCTGTCTATATGACAAACATTGCCGCAGGCCCAAGAGACAAAAGCAGAGGCAAGGGTTGGCACACTGTACTCAAAATGCTGCAGAAAAGCCTGAGAAAGTGGCACATTCTTCAAAAGCAGTACACTCAGGGTTTAGACAGAAAAAGTTCCTAAAGAAAGACACAAATTCCCTTCTGTATAAGGCCCTGTGGTGTGCGGTACAGCTTGCTGCTTCAATATCTGATAATGATGTATTATTACTATGCATTACTTTTCCCTGCGCTATCTGTTGTAGCTGGAAGAAACAGGCTTTGAGCAGAAACTATTTTTTAGGTTGCATGCCTGCTACTGTACATCTTATCTATGGAAATAATTCATAATCTGGACTCTAGGTGAAATCCAGGTCTCATTTACTAGAAATGTTCAACTTTATAGCATATAAGACTGCAATACTGTAAACTGTTACGTTCAACTATTGACATGATCTTGCTTTCAAGACATATGGTAATCAGGTGCACTAGGCTGGTAGATGGACATACAAGTACCTAATATAGAGACATGCGCGGATGTATCCAGTGCAGAGAAGTGCACGGATGAAAGTGCTCACCTTCTCTGGAGACCTACCACTGTTCGCATTTGCAGGATGAAAAAAAAAGAATGTGCTCTGTGCTTGGAGATGTTAAGACGTAAGGCACATTTAATCTGACATGGCAGGTGAACAAGACAGCGATTTCTCTGGGAAATCGTGACAGGTAATTCCCATGTTGAGGACACAGATTAACACTAGCCGCAAATGGGGCTAGCCAGCACACGCCAGGCCGGGCCGGCTGCTGAGTTACTGAGCACTGCAGCTATCTGAGATGTCCTTGTGATTCAGCATTTCTAATTGGGCCCGAAGGGACACCACCTATTGGCCAGTGCCTTTACGGTGAACCCTCAAGGGCTTTCACAATTTATTTATTTATTTTTTTAAGACAAAGGCACAGTTTCAGCATTTTCCAGTAATTTGCTTGTTTCCCTTGAGTTTGTTTTTCTGCAGTGCTGTCTCATAAGGAGAGTGGCCTTGGCAAACCTTAAATTGGAAGCCAATTGTCGTGGAAAAAAATGAGTGATTGACAGAAGTTAACTGGTTATAGGCCTTACTGGTTATTGGTTATTCTATTTATAATGTTTATGAAATAGATAATAGTTTTGTAAAATATTAACTCAAACAAGGAAAATACTCTCTCAGAGAGTAAAGTACCCACTCACTAGCTTGTCTCAAAATATTTCTTCTGAATACTTCTTGTCAGTCAAAGATGCACAGTCTGTCACTGTCTTGATAGTGTCCGCTCAAGCTTTCAGGCGCACTTCAAAGCTCGGACTTGGGAATGCAAATGCAGATTCTCAGCAATGACGCTCAAAGTTGGACATGCCAATTGTATCAAATGAGGGTCTAAGAATAAAACACACAACGTATAGCTAAATGCCATGGTTGTCTGCATACTGAGTAGTGGCACATCTAATTTCTGTTGAGGTATGCTGCTATTGTTTAATGGCATTGGAAACGCTGCAATTCTTCAGCATTTTGAACTCAAACCGTTGGTGAACATTCAGTATTTTTGGGTTTTCATGGACCAGCAAGTCAAATGTTTATACCTCCACTCAGCCTATTAGTAGTGCCCTTGGCCGTGCTCTCAACTCCCAGAGTCCCAAAGCCCTCCTCTCCTCCTCTGAAATTCCATAAACATGCCCCATAGTCTCACTCTAGCTATACTCCACCGACAAATCCCCCTGCGAACCCCAGTTCGATTTTGTGCTTCAGCGAGCACGGCAATTTCAATGAATGTGAGGCTAAACGTACGGCTAATGGTAAACTGTGTGACCGTCCAGCGGCCAACAGTCCCTGGAGAAATACCAACACGCTCCGACTACCTGAAAGCACAAGAGCACCTATTTAAAGGGGTTTTAAATTCAGAGAAGAGGATATAAGAAAGCTACTCTGGCTAGCCTGAATTTATATAAAGGCTTCTAACTTGAGATAAGTTTAAGCAAAATGTCAAAACTGGGTAATTCACAACTCATGCTCCAAATTTTACAACTTAGAATTACGATTCTGAAGGCAACTTAAGTTTTTTTTTCTTTTTCTGAGATGGGAAGTACTTCCCATAAATAAGCACGATGAAACAATGATTTACTATAGGTAGCCAGCTTCAACCCATATGAGTCATTCATGTACTAATTTCTTATCAAAATCCTCTAAACTAGCATAGGCATCCTCCAAAGTGTACAGCAACTTCTTCTGCCACTTCTTTCTCCTCAGCAATCCACCAAGTTACCTTGTAGTTACTGCTTTGAAGGACTTTGCAGTTTTGTGCAGGTGGTGCAGTCAGACATTCTGCAGTGTTCTTCTCCTCAGGGCTCCTGGTCACAGGCAGCACTAGCACGAAGCAGACTGAATTCTTAACCGAGAGACCCCATCACTCCACAAGCCCTACCTGCTTTATCTCATCGACTCATCCCTATCATCACAATAAAAAAATCAGCGAGTCACCGCAACACAACGTAATTGGATGCTAAATTCAATGCAAGATGTTCAGGGGCTCCTGGGTTTCAGAACCCTTGCACTTCCTCATTGCTGGCGACAGTCTGCAGTGGACACGCATTTCAGACGCAGTTAATCATCTGCTTAGGCGACCGCCATCTCGGATGACGGGAGGGCACGGAGCGCAACCTGACGCGCCTTCCTGGATCTACGGTGCGGCCTTGAGGAGAAGACGGCATGCTGGGGGTCCATCATTAAATGCCCCACTGAACCAGTGCTGCTGGTTTCTTATCCCTGTGAGGACCACAGGACCCATGGAGGACACTGATCAAACGAAGCACACATTTCATTCCACCGACTTAAAAAAATCAAGCCAAGGAGATAATGGGGGAATTGACCTTGTAGAATGTGCCAAGTTTTTTTTTAACACCTGAGAGCAGAAACACAGAGAAACAATAAGTCCAAGTGATGAAACAGACGATTGAACTCCTTTGTCTGGTACAGCAGTCTTGCTTGGGGACGGACATTCTACCAGATCTAGGCACTAATGGAGAAACTATACAGCTCCAGAAACTAAAGACACTACCCTGATTACTTTCTCATTCAGTTAATGGAGGTCAACCAACATACCATCTATTCCCTTGATGGTTCTTGGTTGCATGTAATTCTGACAGATAGCCATGGACAATGGGGATGAAAGTGTTTTTTTGCTACTTCTGCACTGACAACCAGCTGCTAATGTCCATGGCTCCTATATTACCACCTCCCATCTCCCATGAACCTAATGCAATTCCAGGAAAAATCTATGTGCCATCAGGACAGGCCTGGAAAGCAGAGGACACTGAGCTCATAAGCACAGAGCACAGAGGAACTACTAACACACACTGCCCGCAGGCTGTGGAGAGGATTGACTTGGTTAGAGGAATTGGAGGAGCTCGACTTCATAATGCCGCGTTCAATCCAATTTCCTGCCATGCATCTACAGCGATTTCAGTCTTTCTGCAGAGTCTAGCGGATGATAAATTAATTTGCCACTTCTACATAGGGCAGGATTGTAGTTAAGCAGGTTTTGGCTGTAAGATGAAGCTTACAGCGCTGGATTTAAAGGCATGGAGTGACACCGCCTAGCCTTTTTTTGATTAGGGCAAAACCTCTTTAGCTGCCTCAGCCTGAAGGGATTCTTTCCCTATATTGTGAATTAACTCACACAAACGCTCATCTCCTCGATTAAAGAGGGCAATCCACCGTGCAGTCCCCGCCCTGCAGTGCTTACACCAACAGATTGCTCAACATTATAACTTTATAACGACGCACAGCCAGCAGCCATATCACCATGTGGCTTTCTCCTGCCCGATGGCTGACTTTAAGCAGGGGCTGAGCTTGGTCCGTACTAGTCACAAGAGATCTCCTGGGAAAATCTTCCTGCTGGAAGTGGTACTGGTGGGACAATACGGGCCAGGCTGCAAAACCAGTGCCCCAGTGCAGTATCAGGGATAGAGTGACAGTATGGAATATTAAATTATTTTCCTAAAGAATATTCCTTATGGAATATCAGGGATACTGCACTGTAGGAGCTGCAGTCTTTTTATATTAAACTGAGGTGGCTCACTGCGGTCATAAAAGATGCAATGGCACTTAGTGCAAGAGTTACCCGGTGCCCTGGCCAAATTCCCACATGGCTCTCACAATCTGGCACCAAATAATCTTCCTGAGACTAAGCGTCTTTATAATGTCCCCATCTCTATTTCAACTGAGCTATAAGGAATATTCCATAAGGAATATTCTTTCGGAAAATAATTTAATATTCCATACTATCACTGTGAATATATGTGTACATTACATGAGGGTACAAATTAACACTTGATGATTTTTTTTTATCTTCCATAATGGGATATTCATTATAATATATACAAAAATGCCAAGTGTAGAGCATTACTCAATTTGTGAGAGGATTTAATTACAATGAAAGGAGACTCAAGCCAAAAACAGAAGAAGAGTATGGGTGACTAAGAGAATTACTGACAAACTGCTGCTTAATCAAATTAAAGCACTTGAGTCGCTGTACTACAAGGCTTTATTAAAGTTTTAATCAGCTATTGTAATTACTGACAATTAACTTCCAAACTGATGTCAAAGCATGTTCATTTATTTTTTTGTTTTGTAAATCTGCTTGGAATGAAACAATGACTATCAAAGGCTACACTTAGAGGAAATGTGGTTATGCTACCCACAACACGACCTAGAATAAAAAGTATATTCTGCATACGTGACAGAGGCAGAATTTTGGTGATAGATCTATATTTCATTCTTGCACACATGAAGCACTCTCCCAGGAATGTTGTTAGTCCTTGCTGGCAAGTCTTTACAAAAATATGATCGTAATTGTGATTTACAAACTGTGCGAAACGCTTTGCTCCCACGTTCATGCATAAAAATCCACAATAAACTATTTAGTTCAAAATTCTACACAACTGCTTAAACAGCTCTAGGGAAACGCTCAAATGAGCGCCAGATCAATCAATCTCTTAGAACGCGCGGACATAAGTTTACTGCCTCTGATCTACTTTAAAATCACTTCCTCAGCTAACGATTTTACATAAACACTGTACAAAAATGAATAATGAAACATTATCATGAGGATACCTAGCAAAAATGTCATGAAGGACGGCTGTTCCTTTCCACTTCTTTTAGAAAAGGAAATTCCCTGACGGAAAAACCCATCTACGAACTGGAAATATGAAATATGCGGGGAGAGGACGGATACTATAAATTAAAGTCGACGAAACATATGCAACGCTAAACGGCAACATTATGATAAATACATTCCATCAAATTGTCAGTGTCACCGTAATCAGTCCATTACTGCAGATTGATGGGGCAAGCTAGCGCGCATTAGCAAAGGACATGTGGAACACCAGTTTGTGTCCGCGCGTCCCCCGCACAACTTTTCCAGGGGATTACATGTACAAGCCCGCCACATTATCATCCTGGGACAATGCGGGACGACGGCATCGCGAATATGCTGAGGGCAGGCTATCACCATTATCGCGTTCCCCTAATTGAGTTCACGGAGCACGCGGGATAATGATTGCGATCCATTTGCATTCAAGCATGATTAGCTTCTGCCTGCGTTGAAAGATAAGGCAAGGTTCTGACCTTTCTCTCACAGGTACAATTTATTCAATTAGATTACGCTTATGCCATCCATCTGTCAGCTGTCTCCTCCACTTCTTTTCAAGTTTCCATGAACCTCTCCAAAAATATGTTCTCGGAAGATAAGATGAATAAATAAAAGTAAGTATAGTATGCAAATGCGCATGCCGCAAGCGAGATTTACAAGCTCTGCAGTAACAAGTGTAACATGTAAGCACCTTACCTGGATTTCTTGGTGTGCGTTAGCTGTCAACTAACCTTGCTACCAGTTTGATAATCACAGGTGCAAATTGTTTGGTCAAGACAGCAGGACTGGTAGCTGAATAATCCTCTCACAGAAGAAGTTTGTTACAGCTGGTTTTACCATGGTATTTTGTTCAGAAATATCAGCAAAACTGTCTGAAGCAGCACGCCTTACTAAATTTTCGTAAGGGAAAATACGCAGGTCGTACTCCAGTGCCATGACTCGTCTTAATAAATGTGGTGAGGCAAGGTAAACAATAGGAATCTATGTAAGCCTTCAGAAATAGGCCTCTGGCTCCAATTCTGCCATTGGATCGAATTAACCACCATTTGCATGTAAATGGGAGCATTAGGGACACAATTTTGCATACATGTGTACACGGCTTAATTGGACTATTGTCTTAATCTGGTATCGACAATAATCGCATTACTGTGGGCATGTAAACATGGTCTTTGACCTTGAAATTGACTGTTCGGCAAAAATTAATGCCAACAGAGCTATCCGGTATCCCCATCAGTTTATCTCTTGTGAAGCAGGATGAAACTGCATTCTAACTGTGGAAGATGAGTCAGAACGCATAATACGTCAGGACAACACTTTTCATCTCCGATACCCTACTTGCTCAAAGAGGGCTGCGATCCTCCAAGTTTCTCGGCTGCAGTACGCTTTAAACCCTGAGCACTTTCAAAACTTGCGGAGAGACGTTCAGTTGGCTCAGTCAAGCAATGGTGCATCAGATGATTAATTGGGTAACTTTTTGCGGGTGGAAGAGAAATGGCCATATTTATCAGGAGCGAAATAAAAGGCCGCACGCCTGCACATGAAAATAAACCCAGTTTCCACACGCATAGAACTACAGTACTTACACATTAGGGGAAGGGATCTTTGCAAAGGTCAAAAGCATCTATAGTGCTAACCCTGCAATCTATGCTTTCATAAACAATATGTGGATATTTATGAAGAAGAGCAAAGATCAATAACGTGAAGAAAGACGAATGGTATCTGGTGGCAAAAGAACATTTAACAACAAAAAGCAATATTCATCACCATTATATACAACACCGTTGCATAGCAATTAAACATTCTCCAAACACTTTTTCTTGGATCAAAAAGGGTACATCAAAGCAAAACTAAATCTTTTTTTAATCTGTACAGACCCTGGAAAACATCCCATGCTTTAAAATTGCAACCAGGTCTTGGACCTCACCCAAGCGCGGATTCTGAAGCATATGTTCAACACTGAAAAGTCTCAACAACAAAAAAAAAACATTTTCACAAACACAAAATCAGCTCTCCATTAGGACTGTCAAAGGATGGTTTGATAGTCAAATGCTTTTTGAATTGTTTAAACAAAAAAAACAAAAAAGACATTCCAGTGAAAATTAACATTCAAATGTAAAAGAAAAAACCTGCAGCATGTGTTTATTGTAGCTGTCTTCCTTTCAACTTCGGGTTGAGTTAAACCAAAAATGAATATCAAATTTTATTGCCTCCTCTGTTAGAAAGTAGCTGAGTCATACGGGTCCTTGCTATGCCGTTACTTGGACAGGGCACTTTCATTTCATCCCTGGCGCGACTGGAGTGTGCCTTTTCCACTGCTGGCAATGTAGTGACGAAAAAGAGCTTGGTAATGGCCTCTTCGCTAGTGGTCTGGTGTTTTCGGCAAATATTCTGCAGGCCTGACATTGGCATAAAATGCTTAACTAGTTAAGTTTGTTAGAACTTTTTTTTTCACACTAGCATTTTGGGAGTTCTAGCATATTGGCAGGATAACGTTAAAACTATGTTGATCTTAGGTCCCTCTCCAAAAGGTCCTATAAAGTACTTTTTTTTAATAGCACTTTAGTGCAAATTATCCACCAGGACCATAATTATTTGTAGTCAAATTTCTCGAAATTTTTTATCTCCAATGTTTGTGTGAACTCTTTTTTCCAGCTTGACTGTATTCATGTTTATGTTCAAATAAAATGTCCCTACGCTTGTTATGTCTCTCCTTGTATGGTTTTCTGTCTTGTGGACATAACGTGCAATTAATACGGCCCAAAAGTTGGTCAAATTCTGGCACGTAATTCAACATTTAAAACTGTCATATATTTGAATATATTCAAAATTAAGTGTTAGGAATGAAGGAATATGCGGATGTAATTTTTGGCCAGAGTTGGCAGCCCTTCTCTCCAATGGCCAAAACAAAAGAAGATATTATTCATTTCCTGTGGTAAGAGCTATTCTGGCAATGTTCTGAACAAAATTACATGAGGCCCATGGTATTTAAAACTGCTGAATTTGAAGGAAAATCATTCTTAGGCAAGATTAATTTACTGTCGTCAAATGCACCAAGACCATTCAGACAAGCATTAACACTGTTAGTTAGGAGACGAAAAAACACAACCCACACAGTCCGGACAAAAACAAACCGCCTGATTTTAGGCATCTTGGACCCAGAATGGGTCCAAGCCCGGGGGTCAGCCTGAGGAAGGTTGCTAAAAAAAAGTTTCTAAAAAAACTGCCACAGATAGTGTTTGTCATTACACTGTTAAAAAGGAATGTCGTGTGATGCAGCGGGCAGGGATTTTCCACTGAAGACGAGCGGTACAGGAGGGCAATAAGATTCCATCGAGGTAAGGACCGATGCTATCACAGCACTTACAGTACACGGCACTCCTGCCATACTGACCTCAGCCCACTGACACAGATGGACTGTTAAATCCACACATAATGACTGATATGAAACAGGAGATTGCAAGTCTGTTGAGAGGGGTCTGACCGAGCTGAAAGCTGAAGATCTCAGGCAGGCACCCGGGCTCTTCATTTAACATTAGATAACATTCTGGAGAGAGGCCATTTTTGAAAGTCGGTTCTTTTCAGCAGTTGTTGTACAATGACCTTCAAATTCAGAATTTCACTGTGATTACAACATGGTGGGCTAGAAAACCTTTATAAAGCCAGTCTAAACTATTTTAAAGTAACTCTGCAGATAAATGCTGCACAGATCAAACCCTGAAGCACAACCTGCCATTGGTATAGCAAGCACAGATCTTGTCATTAATGGCACCCGTGTACAGGATTAGTGCACAAATAGTGCAGCCTTAGAAAAGTGATCCTTTGTAGTTTAGTCATGTTTACAGTACAACTGTACAGTAATGCAAGGCAATGACCTAAGAACACCACCCAAGTTCACACAGTCACATTTTCAACCTGTTTTATAAGCCACTGAGTATGCTTTGAAAAAACCAAAAAAAAAAGAGATAAAAGACAAGTAAAACAAAGCAGGTTTTCAACACAGGAGATATTCCCTCTTAGCATTTGACTAGTCCTTTTGAACCAGGCGGTCATTGCCAAGCCTGTGTGTAACTCGGTACCCCCAAACCCCACCCCCCACCTCTCTCGACTGCCAGCCCGCTAATGTGAGCACAGGGCAGTCCTCGTGACCCACAGATCTCAGTGGGTTAAAGGGGAAAAAATAAAATAAAAAATAAAAAAACCCCACTGACAGTCTAATTGGCCTCACAGGAGCGTGGGCTGGAACTTCACAACGTATCCCTATATCCCAGAGATTCCCAGCGAAGCTATAAACGTTCCCATAATTAGGAATGAGCTTGTAATTCAAGGCTATACTGCTTCACTTTCAATTTACAGTGAGAGGAGGCTTGATCCACCTCTCTGAAGACCCGTGGGCAAGTTAATGAATGTACCCACTCCTACTATTGAAGTGTGTTATTAAAAAACAAAGGTTTGAAAAATGTGTATATATAACTCCACTTGATTAAGTAATTAAACAGACGCATGCTGTAACGGGAAAACTGTGGTGCCTATAACAGTAATCAGGCAAGACCTGTCCGCGTTTGACTCTCTAGCACAAATGAGTTCAGTACGAATGTGCCACGATCAGTTGGCAATAGCGTAAAAGTGAAGATTGAAGATTTTTTGTAATGTTTTTTCAAAATTCAAAGTCAGTGTTCTAGAACTCCATTGCTTTCAATTACCAACAGTGATGGTCACATCTGCATTAGATTGTTCATTTAAGAACATTCCAGTTCCATATTTGCACACCGTAAAGGGTTAAAACGGCACTTTCTGGAAAGAAGAGGTTATTTAGAGTGCTTCGACAGCTGTGTGGCCAGATCCAGTACAATACTTGAGGCAGCATTCACAAAAGCCGAACAATTTATGCTCTGAGGAAAGAGGTAAGGGCTTTAGGGAGTTCACTGTGGTTGAACCGACCGCTGAACACGTTCAAGGGGAAATGAAGGAGACTGCATGAAAGCACGAGGAAGGTGTGATTTACCGAGCTGACAGGCTGGTAAGAGCAGGTACCACGCTGAAAACTGTGAAGTCATCCTCCTCCCTTATAAAATCTGGCAACGTGACCCGGCTGATGCAAGCTCCAAAAGGTGATGCCTGATCAAGCACGCGCGCACACGCACACACACACAGGTGCACACACAAACATACATACACACATGCGCATGCACACACACGCACACACACACACACACACACACACACACACACACACAGGTGCACACACAAACATACATACACACATGCGCATGCACACACACGCAAACACACACACACACACGTACGCAATGCCAGCAATGTCCCACAATGGGTGTGCTTAAGATTGAAGTGCAAGGTGTAATCTTTGGGAATTACTATGACGGATTCATTAGTGAAATCTTACACGCACACGCACACGCACACGCACACGGACATGGACATGCAGGCAGACAAGCACACGCAGGCCAAATGAAGTATAAAGCATGCAACCAAAGCATGTTTGCTTGACTAGAGGGAGCAAACTCAGAGCGGGTGTCTTCAGGTGGGCTTGTTACAGTGTTACAGATTATGGATTGTGATCCCTTTTCCATTAAATACTTCCATTATGCTGTCTGAATCACCATTTATCTAAATTACAGACACAGAGTGTCCCCATGGAGCTATAACCATGTTTAAATAGCAATCTGCAAATGTAATTTGTTTTAATGGTTTGTGTGTGTGTGTGTGCGTGTG